>NC_051184.2:94053153-94353153 GCF_013339695.2 Rhipicephalus sanguineus | reverse complement strand
CGCTCGCGCACGGGAATCACAGCGGGAGAGCGATCGCGTTTCATGACGCGCACTGACGTAACTTCTTTCCCCCTTGGCATCCCTCTCTGTCTAGCTTCCAGTGCGCTCGTCGGGACGAGAAAAGAGAGAAAGCGCTGGGAACGTGCGCCAAACCCCCGTAACTCCACTCATTCTTGACGGGTTCGAGAAATTTTTGCAGTAATCGATTCGGGAGGCAGTAAACTCCGATACTGAGGTCATTAGACCATTACATGGAAAAGTGGTTCATGACCCCTTTAAATTACCGATGTCTGTTCTCGCCGTTCCTGGGTGGATATAAACTGTCAATCACCTGTAGCGCATACCCGTAGACCACGGCCCGTGGTAAACGGGCATGTGCCACACGTGTCTGGAGGAAAGAGTTTGACGACGTACGTGACAGGATTTTCAGGTTATTCATGTCATGACTCGACAGTCATATTCGTCAAATCCTCTTACCCTCCCATGTGAATTTTGGTCTGCACCAAGCTAAGGAGGCGATTACGAAAGCACCCAAACGTAGGCGGCTAGATAGATAGATAGATAGATACGTAGATAGAAACGCTCAAAGTGCCAAAGGTTCGCTAAGAAATGTTTCAGATTTAAAAGTTTTCAGAGTAAAGTTTATCAGTCTAAAGTATTGTATTGTTTAACTATTGTGCCCTATAGTGTCACTATATATAGTGTCCTATAGTTCACTAATGACGTGACAGGGCTGACTGACGAAATGTATGGGAATGACTTTGCACCTTCCCTTAGATGATTATAGGAAGCTTCCACTCCCCTCCTTTCCCCCGCGGCGTAGTCAGGTGGCACATCGGGCACGTGCCCCCCCGCCCCATTTCTTTTTTATGACATGGGACACAGAGCACAAAATGACCCTCCACCAAACTTTGTCCTGCCCGGCCTCCACTTCAGATCAAGGACGCTTCCCTTTTCCGGAACAAATTTCTGCCATTTTTTTAAAGCCAAGATTTCTCGTTCAAGCCGGGACAGAAGCGAACATCCTCCACCAGAAACGATCGAGGGAAGCTGCACGACCGATGTGTTTCGATTTACGCCGAACACATTGCATATAACGCGCGAAAAATACCGAGCATAAACCGCGAACGTGAGTACACAAACATCTGTGCGTACAGCGAGCGCAAACCTACGGGCATTACGTAATCGCCAAGACCTCCTCCTACACGACATTCATCAAACTTCTTTCAAAGCCATACCGTAACAAATTTCGCAAGAATCACGGAGACGAAAACAATTCCGTGTGGAGCGCAAAGCGCTGTTACATGGAAACGAAACACGAATTGCAAAACCAAGGATTCTAGCGTATGATTAGATTGTTCAAAAGCTCGAAGCACCACTTACCCACAGGAAGATGGCGGTGTCATCGCCCAAGCAGACAGACGAACGTCCCCTTGACGCTTCGACCGCAAAACCTAGAAAGAAAAAAAAACACACAGTTCAATCACCTTCGTCTTGTCGCGCAGCACAACGAGGTTTTACACTCATTGTCGTCAAGCGGAGCACAAAACATAGGCACGGTGACGCGAAATAGACATTCACAGAGATGAAGTAATATGTGATGCTTCCAATAATACTCGTACACCGGCTATAACAAAAAAGGCGGGAAGCGAAGCTTTTACCGCTACATACTGACGTAATCGAACTTATCTCGGTCACAGTAACAAGCGCGTCGCCTCATTAGGACACTGCGTTATACGCGCTTTACGTTTGACAAACGGCTCTCTCCGTATGACACGCTCAGGCACGGTATCAGGGGTCCCGATAAACAAAAATTACACCATCTCCCACTCAAGGGAACCATGAGGTGATGCGAGGCAGCATTGGGGCCGCACACCAAGTTTCCGTTACGTTCACTCGGCGTTTCCGTTAGTTTATGAAGTTTGTATTTGGTGTTTGTGTTATCATTACGCTGTGCTTGTGCGTTGCTTTCCGTTAGCGCCGAGTGAACGAGTGGCGCCGACGTTGACGTTACAACTCATCTGAACGGGAGCGAAGCGAGAATGAGGGAAGCCGACCGAGCGCACGCGCTTATATACACATGAAATGGGGGAAGGAGAGGAGAGAGTGGGTTACAGGCTGCATTTGGCTGCGGCGCGGCTGCATCACGTGGGAGGAGGGGCTGCGCCGCGGCTGCAGCGCGGGGCAGAAGAGGAGAGAAGTTGACCGAACACCTGCGTAAAGGAGGACAGTGGTAAAGAGAGCAGGAGCATGCCCAGTGGGCGCAGACGCCACCACCAACGACGGACACAGCCCCGAGCAAAAGCTGCTTCGCATCTAAAACAGAGCTAAGCAAAACACGTCCACCTAAAATGGCTTGACTGCGGCCGACTGATGCCCCGGTGCCCTGACACGGTAGGGGGATAACGACCAAAGTTTCCAGGCAGGCTGCATTCGTTGCCCTTTTGTTTCTTGGAAAAATAGTCTGGGAAATTTTTATCTACTTTTAACGCGATATCGGTAAAGAGCCCGTTTCGCAGAAATTCCGGTGTCCGTCGGCGTCTTTGGTTTCGAGCGAAAATTCCGAGTTAGATGCAAATAAAGAAATAAAAATATTTGGTTCGAGTGGGACCGGGGATTCAAGCATGCGACCTCTTGCTCCGCGGCGCCATGCTGTCAGCCACCAGGCATACATCTACTATTATACTAACGACAAGCTATTTACATACACCATTTACCGCTGGTTGTACGCATATCTCAGTGGTTCTTCAGCGGCTTGACTGTCACCCGCGTGATGTTGTGAAGGGCCCACGGGCGCACTTTTAAACCGCATCGCCCCGCCGTGTGGCCGTGTTTCGTCGCACCGCATGCATGGATATAGGATCCGAAGGACGTCCGCACTTTGGCTTTCGTTTTTGCGCGGTTTAGGTCGCCTCGGAGGAGCAAAGTGAGGCTAGCGCTTGGGAAGGCGATACGAAGATGCTCCGATTAGGCGATCGCGTTCCACACTTGAAAGCGAAGCTCAAGCGTCCTCCAAGTTTTTCGCAACGGTTACCCCGATGCTTCGCACGGTTATCCCTTAGTTAGCCCCTAGGCTCGATTCTGAATTCTCGCTCCGCTTTGGTATTGGCAATTTTTTGATGATGACCAAGAAGACGTTAGCGTGGTTCATCGCCTCGCTTGCTACTACAGGCGTCGAGTGATGATCATGGTATACACAATGACCACATATACACACAAATGACATACAAGGGGGGGGGGCAGTAACACTCTAACGCGAAAGGTAACTTGCGATGACTTTGTGAGCAAGTAAGCAAGAGTTTGGGGGGATTCGTTTCAAATTCGCGGCTTGTAATGCATGCGGAACGAGATAACACTCGGTGCTAGGTCTACACGCTCAAGTAGGCGATTGTACTTGCGGTTGTTTTCGCATAAAACGTCTCTGATCTTAAATTTCATGGTTGCTGTGGAAGGGAGCATCCAGTAGCTCCAGCACAGCCAACGGTAAGAGCGGGACTGGTTGCCTTCGTCGCATGGATTTCCTTAGATGGTTTGGAGTTAAAATTGTGTTTCAGTGCTGGCCACAGGCCTTGGATTTGTTCGAATATCGCCACACCAATGACAGTGCTTTTTGATCCGGTGACAGCCGTCTCAGTTGTGTAACATACGTTTTTCCGCTGGTTGTGAGAAGAAACAAGACAGTATGGCCTCGTTCCAGACGGCGTTCTTTCGTACACGATATCGGTGGCTCTTGCCGTCACAGCCAGAGGCATGCGCAAACGGGCGGGAGGGCGGTGCACCTGCTCTTACTTATAGAGAAGGGGGCGCCAAGTCTATCCCATAACTTTACTTCGTCGGACTTGACCCATCATTGTTTAACATGCAAGGTTACAGCCATGCAGGTTTGTGACAATAATGGCGGCTTAGGACAGAGGAGACAGACACACAGCCACACACACACAAACACATACATACATACACAGACACAGACACACAGACAGACACAGAGACACACACTTACAGACAGAAAGACACAGACACGCGCATACAAAGACACACACACACAGACACAGACCAACACACACACACACACAAACACACGCACACAGACAGACATACAAAAAGACCATAGACAGACAGACACAGACGAACACAAAGAGATAGAGAGACAAACACAAAGACACACAGATAGAGACAGACACAGACCAACAGACACACATACACAGACACGCTCACACAGACGTACCCAAACACAGACCAACACACACACACGCAGACACACGCACACATACAGGCACACATACAGGCACACAGACAGATAGACACACGCAAAGACCATGGAAAGACAGAGACACACACGAAGACACACTAACACACAGAGACAGAGAGACAAACACAAAGAGACAGACACACAGACAGACAGACCAACAGACACACACGCACAAAGACACACGCACACAATGACAGACACACACAGACACACGCACACATACAGGCACACAGACAGATAACACACGAAAAGACCATGGACCGACAGAGACACAAAGACACAAACGAACACACACGAACACACAGAGACAGAGACAAACAGACAAAGAGACAGACACACAGATAGAGACAGACACGGACCAACAGACATACAGACACACATACGCACACATACAGGCACACAGACAGAAAGACACACGAAAAGACCATGGACAGACAGACACACGAACACAGACGAACACACAGAGACAGAGAGACAAACAGACACACAGATAGAGAGACACAGACCAACAGACACACGCACACACACGCGATGACAGACATACAGACACACGCACACATACAGGCACAGACAGACAGACACACGAAAAGACCATGGACAGACAGACACACAGACACACATGAACACACACGAACACACAGAGACAAAGAGACAAACACAGACAAGGAGACAGACACACACAGAGACAGACACAGACCAACAGACACACGCACACAATGACAGACACACACAGACACACGCACACATACAGGCACACACACACGAAAAGACCATGGACAGACAGACACACACAAACAGACGAACACACAGACGAACACACAGACAGAGACAAACACAGACAAAGAGACAGACACACAGATAGAGACAGACACAGACCAACAGACGCACACGCACAAAATGAGACACAGACACACGCACACATACGGCCACACAGACAGACACACGAAAAGACCATGGACAGAGACATACAGACACACACGAACACAGACGAACACACAGAGACAGAGACAAACACAGACAAAGAGACAGACACACAGATAGAGAGACACAGACCAACAGACACACACGCACACAATGACATACACTCACAGACACACGCACACATACAGGCACACAGACAGACACACGAAAAGACCATGGACAGACAGAGACACAGACACACACGAACGCAGACAAACACACAAACACAGACAGAGACAGACACACAGATAGAGACAGACACAGACCAGACACACACGCACACGATGACAGACACACACAGACACACGCACACAGACAGACACACGAAAAGACCATGGACAGACACACACGAACACAGACGAAGACACAGAGACAGAGACAAACACAGACAGAGACAGACACACAGATAGAGACAGACAGACCAACAGACACACACGCACACAATGACAGACACACACAGACACACGCACACATACGGGCACACAGACAGACACACGAAAAGACCATGGACAGACAGAGACACACGAACACAGACGAACACACAGAGACAGAGACAAACACAGACAGAGACAGACACACAGATAGAGACAGACACAGACCAACAGACACATACGCACATAGACACATGCACACAATGACACACACACAGACACACGCACACATACAGGCACAGACACACGAAAAGACCATAGACAGACAGAGGAACACAGACAACACGAACACAGACGAACACACAGAGACAGAGAGACAAACACAGACAGAGACAGACAAACAGAGACAGACACAGACCAACAGACACACACACAGAGACAGATAGACTCATCCCGTTGGACCCCACAGAAGCCGCTGCACTCCCTGCTTTGCTTACTTATTAGATATAGCAGGAGCTCAAAAGTACTTTCACGCCCTGCCTTCATAAGCTCCTATAATTTCCATTCATTGTTCACTGCGCCAACCTCTTCAAACATTTTAACCTATGGACAAACATAACCTCCCCGCGTACCAGCAGCTCACACCCAAAATATCACACTATTTCGAGATCTGTTATGTATGGAATTTTCACGTCGGTTCGTTGTGTGGAAACGATGAGTTCACAGTATTTCATAGCTGGCACGCTTGCGAGTAGACATTCCACACAATTACACGTTCATCATTTCCTCGACATATCTGCCGGTTGTGCGGGTCACATTCGAGTGCATGAATAAAGGCTCCATAAACGCCTTAGCACTTTCCTTTTAAGGAAAACGTCGCGTTTCTCGTTTGAATCTATTACAAACACTAATGACTCACAGCGATAGCTTAAAATTCTTACAGGCTAATTTGGATCGTACGCGCGATGCTACGAAATTATTGATAGAATAGATGACTGAACACCACTTCAATTTTTCTTTCGTGATAGACCCGCATATCCGTGCGGGAACTGTTCAAAGCATACCACACACGATAACAAAGTTCCACACAACAAAAAACCCGCGCGTCATGCTCCTTGTACACAACACCAGCTTTGACTCATTCCCATTACACGTAACAGATTTATTAGCGGCGGTAAAGTGCGAAGGCCGAGACCAGACATTAATACTGATAGCTGTTTATGCCCCCCCCCTGCACAGACTTGTTGATCCAGTTCCAGATCGAGAAAATAATTAGAGAAAAATATTTTGCAAATGAATTTTTCATAATTCATGCAATAGAGGGTTATCCATATTATTTCGACAGGCAAAATGACAAAAAACTTGATGGGCGCTTGAGCTGCGCTTTCAAGAGTAGAACGCGATAGCGTAATTGGGCCGTGTTCGTATCGCCTTCCCAATCGCTAGCCTACCTTCGGTTTAAGGCGGACACTTAAGCCGTGCCGCTAGGAAAGCCAAAGAGCGAACGCCCTCCGGCTTCTATATCGATGCACGCAGCGCGACGAAACACAGCCACACGGCGGGGCGATGCCGTTTAAAAGCGCGCCCTTAGGCCCTTTGCGCCATCTCGTGGGTGACAGTCAAGCAGCTGAAGAAACTCCAAGATGTGCGTACTACTAACGGTATATGGTGCATATAAATAGCTCGCCGTTAGTATGCTAGAGGATGAATGCGTGGTGGCTAAGCTGCTAAACGCACTGCGCCATGGAGCGAGGGATCATATAGGTTCGAATATCCGGCCCCACTCGATTCAAAGATTTTTATTATTTCTTAATTTGCACCTACCTCGAGTTTTCGCTCACAGACAACGACGTCGTCGCCGGCGCCGACAACAACACCATAATTTCTGCGAAACGAGCTCTTCAACGCGTTAAAGCCGTTTCATGTACCCGGACATACGGGAATTTTATGGAGTGGGCTGGCCGACGCAGCAGCTGCATCGGGAGAAACATCGGGCTTCGTGCGTTACGCAAAAATATCAATTCGATCAGTACGGACTCAGTTCCATAAAATCTTGAATTCGTATTGGCACACTTATTGGCAGACTGAAGGACCTGGAATGTTTCATTGGATGCCATATACGCACAAATTGCTGTTTGCTGTCTCCCATCCTTTCCCTCCTCGACATCATCACATCTCTCCTCCTCACGTTCACTTCCCTTTCCCACCATCTTAGCTATAGTGTACTATAAAGGCTATGCTATGCTCTGCTAGCGTACCTGGATAGCCGAGTGATTAAGACGCTTGCCTTCAGATCGAGGGTACGCGGGTTCGAATCCCGCCTTGTAAACAATTCTTTTAACATAGAAGCTGTTTAGCAAATCGCTCCTTGTCCGACGAATAAAAAAACTATCATAATCATAAACGGGTATGTGCCACAGAAATTGGGCAAATCCCACTACTCACCTCTGATCAACTAAAAATGAAGAAGGCAACCGTTAGCCCATCAACAAATGGCTGCGAAGCTACGGCCCTTTCAGTCTGTTTGTTTCTCTCTTTCTTTCTCTCTCACTCTCTCTGTACTCGTTCTCAGGATTACAGGCCACGTCGTAGCGGTGAGCAGTGGTATCTGCCCAAATTCTGTGGCACGTACCCGTTCATGATGATGATAGTTCTTGAGTCACGACAGATATTTCGCGCCAAGCTAAAGCATCTTCGCTGTTTAAAAAAAACAAGCGACTGACCCGACAAAACAGTACAAAGTAATAAGCCCAACTATCTCAATTAAGCTTTACGCTAATGGCTTATCCGCTGATAAAGCTACTGAGGTAGGCAAGCTCAAAGCATGCAGAAATACTTATCTGCCGCTGTCGCTCCGGAGCCCTCGAAACACACATCCTTTCACCACCTTGCCCAGATTCTGCGGGGGGCCTGGAGATTGTCGCGCCATCTGGGAGCAACAATACAAAACCGTAAGAGTTTTCCATAAAGGGAGAACTGGCGCTGTGACGCTGTTGTACATAAAGTCACTGGAACGGGAAAAGTACAGAGAACAGAGAACTCTTGTCATTCAAGACATGGCGTAGCAGTTCGCTTTCACGAGCTTTAATAATAGGTATATCACACATATCTCGTTACATAGAAGAAAAAAAGACGTTCACAGAAAATTCACAGAGAATTCGGAGCTCGGTGCATGTTGCGTTGCAAAAGTATGCGACACTGGGAGCCGGCCTAGTTGGAAAATGTCCATGGTAACGATATTTGTGAAAGAACACGGCCAAAAGAGGAGCATCTGTTGCATTGCTTGGGAAAAAAATTTCGCTCCTTTGATTATTACGTTAAGGCATGTAATCACGAGCTGTGCTATGTGCGCTTTTGATGAGTTATTTTGACTACAGTCGGATAAAACTTTAGAAGTCAGCGGCATTTCCTCCTCAAAAGCGGATGAACACAAGCCTGCACGCTCAATGGGCACGCACTCGGGACTGACGTCATGAGCGGGACGGCCGGTGGCTCCGCCTTCGGAGAACATCGGCGCGTGCATGAGCGGGACTATTTCTGTAGTCGCGGAGGCGATCGGCTGTCGCGCTTCGGTCGTCTGGGCGGGGCCTCTCCTGCCTTCTTAAGTTGTATCCGACTATACATCGCGCGGATCGGTGGGTTTTTAAGTGAATGTTTTCGGGAAAAAACAAACAAATTGTTAGACTGCGCTCGTCCTTGTGTTTCTCCTCTTTGTCCCCGTGTTCTTGCACAAATATCGTTTAGACAAAAGTATCAATACGAGCAACAACAACATGCACGTCAAAAAATCAACCATAAAAATTGAGCTCAATGGAAAGCGATGGCAGTGGAAATGTAGCAGTCAGTTTCTATGGCGCGCTGATGGTTATCTGTAAGTCCAAAGGCGTCAATCTTATGCCAAGCATAATAAGAGCTGTCGGGCAATGTTATTGTGCATGAACCTTCTCCGGCAACCACGCGAATCACGCTGCACTAGTATAGGGGCGACGTAAACATTCTCCGAAATAACATTTGGGAATAGTGAACGAAACGTTTACCTCAACAAAGGCGGTTATCATTCGTGGGAACAAAATATTCCCCGCCGTATCCTTTACGGCCACACAGCCCGTCGCTTGGTGTATTTTTTCCCGCTCAGAAAAGCAAACAGCATTTTGCCCGCTTTTCGACGGTTGCTGCATCCGAGAGCGCAGCACCCAGCAATTCCTTGATGTCTTGATAGGAATGTTAACGACCAAGCGTCAGAACAGAACGATACCGTGGAGTTCGTGTACGCTTTTCTCAAGCTATAAAAAATTTGCAGTGGCTTAGCTCAGCTTTGCCAGGATATACGTAGCGTTAGCAAAGGTTCAGCTGACTATTTTTAGCTTTCCAGATTGTCTAGGATTATTAGCCTCCTTCTGTTCATTCTTCGTACGCTGAACCGCTCATTGCCAGGCAACTACTTCGGGATCCGATGAGATAAGCTTCTCGGCTCTTCTGCGCCGTTGAGCAGCATTTGCGCTCCCTTCTCCATGGCGTTACCCACCTGCAAACGCCAGTCAGAGGCGCTATCACGCGGCTCCAGCGCTGTGTCAGACGGCGACTGCACAGCGAAGGCGAATAGCTGCGCGCGCGCTGGCGCCAGTGTGTCTACCATGGCTACGTCACTACTCTCAAATGCGCAGACCAGCAGCGGCGAGTCGCGCGCGGCGGTGGCGGAGAGCGCGGAGAGCGGTGAGCCAGCTGTGTGACATCACTGAACCTTGCGCATGCGCAGCACAGCTCATGAGGATCCACGCGAAATCGGCTCCGGCTAGGCAAGTGTAACTAACGCTACAAAACAATCGGCCGCCAAAGCAGCGTGCGTTGGCGGCCGGGAGAAACAAGCGAGGCGAGTGAGCACAACCATTTATTGTGCGAAATGACCTCGTGACCACGGAAAACGAATCGCGAGTGATGGGGGCGGAGCGGGGAGCGCGCGGTAGCGAAGCCAAAACGAACGCGGTAATTTTACCGTTACAGTACTTTAGAGCAGCTGGTATCGTTGTGGCACCTAGCGAAACAGATCTCAACCACGCCCTTCTTTCAACGTGGCCTCTGAGATCCGCTTCCGCAGTGCGAGGAAAAACGCAAGGTTAACCGAAATAAAAAAGGCAGGATTCAGGGGAAGACGGAAGCTTGCGATGAAAAAATCGTAAACAGGGGGAGTGTGTTGGGGCCGACGTTTCGAAAAGCGCACTTGTCTTCTTCAAGGCTACAACTGTTTTATTGCGATAGCAATTATATGGACAGTCTCGGTTGGTTTTTGTCCGTCCCCGTCGCCGCCGTCATGCACTGTATATATATAGGTATATATATATATATATATATATATATATATATATATATATATATATATATATATATATATATATATAATAGCCCCAAAGAAAAATAATTCAGAATAAATGCGTTCGAAGCGCGGAATCGAACCAGGGACCTCTCGCTCAGCAGCGCGTGGCGCTAACCACTACGCTACGAAACGCAGATCCTCCAGGTACCTAACGGCGAGCGTTATATACACGCCCTTTACCGCTGGACGGACTCAGAGACGGCGGGCGCTTATAAGCGTTTCTTCATTACAAGCGAGATGGCGCGAGGAGCGCAACGGGCGCATTCAAAAGTCGTCGGCCAGCTCGCTCGCTTCTTCTAATATTTGCGCAGGGAGAACCTTGCCCTTCCGCTGTCTGCTCTTTATATACACCATTTACTTCAGCGTGCTTTCTTACCCACCAGCGAGATGGCGCGATGTGCGCGCTGGGCGCTGGGCTTTAAAGGTCGTCGTCCCGCTCCTGCGAACGCCGATGCTCTTTGAACTACAGGGCGTGGTCGCCTTCGTGCGCTTATCTCATGGAAAGAAAGGGGGGCGGGCGGGGGGTAAAACGAGGGGTTGTATGTCTCGTGCTTTCCCCGCGATGTGCGCGCTGAAGTACAGAGCGTACGAAGGTCACTTCGCTCGCTGCAGCGGCCGCGTTTGCGAAAGGAGTGCGCTGTTCAAACATAAATAAGTAACAACTGCGACATTTAGCTCGCGCTCGTCCTGTGTGTACCTGTTCGTTCGTTTCGTGCGTCCTGCTTTATGTTCCAGCAGTGTTCTTCAAGTATCTAGCTGTGACGCATGATAGTTCGCGCTCGTCCTGCGTGCGTTCTTTTCGTGCATCCTTTGGGCTCGAGCGATGCGCTCACAATTTCGAGCTGCTTTCCGCTCTTCCCGTTACATTCCAATTTGTTGCTATCGCATTCATTGCTTCGCCGTTGCGGCGAAACTGTGACTTTTCTTTTTCCCGAGAAATACACCAAGGTACACGAACCCCGATCGAGGTGCGAGTGCCACTATTAGACACCCAACTTAAGGATTAGGGTCGCCTCCAATTTTTTATTTATTTCTTTATTTACCTGATGTACATGTGCGCTGCTCTGGCGTCATTTCTGCGTGTCTGTGCGTGTGTGGGGAGGGGGGAGGGGTTGAAACGATGTCACATGGCAAGGTGGATCGTTCAGCAAAAGCAAAACTACGCAGGTTTCACTAGTTCAATGCGCCTAGAATTCATCTAGATTTCGCTTAACTATTTTCAGATTTTGCATGATAAAAATGTACCCCACTGGCGTAGCGAGCGGGAGAGGGCTGGGGAAAGTCACCCCCCCTCCAAATTTATTTTTTCAGTTTTGCATGTGTATATATACACGCATACGTACAAACACGCACATGAACATACATAAAAAAAATTCTGGTTACACCCCTGATGTAGCTTATTATGTAGGTTTTATGACGATATCGATAGTCAATTTAATTTTATATGAAAAAATTGCGACAGCTACGCATTAGTAGCGAGAAGACTAAAGAAGCGGCGGAGCTGGTGGCGTTGCCCTCCTTTTTTCCCTCCTCCTCACCCTCACTTTCCTTTCCCACCCCTGGCTATACTATACTATACTATACTATACCATACTCTACTATACTATGCTATACTATACTATACTATACTATACTATACAAGACAGCTCCACTAACGTTAAACCTGGGGAGGTGCGAAGCACCGGTGTTTCCCATAGAGACACGTCACTAGCAATGATCGAACGCGCCGTCTTATTTATGAGCGAACGCGCAATGAGCGAACGCGCCGCCGTCTTATCTCCTTTACCATATCCTCTCCACCCATCAACTTTCCACAAAAGTGCTCCCCTCGTAGTTTTACGTCTTCGCAGCAGAAGACCAAGTTCGAAGTTTACTTCTACACTAGATGCCGTAAATCAATCATGTTGAAGCTGAACAGCTTCCTGACTTCACGTCCCCCTTTTTTCGGGAAAGTGGGGGGGGGGGATATATCCTTTTTGTCACTTCAGCTTCTAGCTCTGTTCTTGGTGTGCCGGTGGAGCATTCCTTCGTCCGAGGTTCCGAGCTCATCGTGTTTGACAGGTGGATAGAAGCTTCAGCAGCGTGAAAGGGCTGAAAGCCAGAACTGCCGTGAACTAGCAAAGGAATTTTCTAAAACCTCTTTGTAACTGACTGTCAAAGGTCTACTCCGACTTCACACAAAAATTACTAACAAAATGAGAGACGTCTCGCCTTCCTCTGCAGGTGGCATCCTCAGTATACACTGGTGACAAATAAAGAAAAGCGGAGGTCGATCAGTCCACTAGTCACACATGTCCTTCCAAACGTTTCACACACATCACGCATGTCCACAAGGACATGTGTGATGCAAGGACATGTGATGCAAGGACATGCAAGGACATGTTTCACACATGTCCTTGCAAACGTTTGGTAGGGGGTCGCGGTTATTGTTGCAAGCCGATGCATTGTGGGGAATGAACCACGATTCCAGAATCCCCCCTCCCCTTTCGTTCACGAGTCAGCGTCGTTGCATTGTTTACGTCATCAAAGCTATGCCCTGTCCGGCAGTGTTCACCAAGCTCCGTCTAAGAACGCGCTGCATGGGTGACTTTAGCAACGCTTCTTTTCCTGATCCTTTCCCACCCGTATCGCCAATGTAATTAAGTCGCTTCGCGTTCCCCGCATCGTAGATGATCCCGCACTGATCGACCGCAGGTGTACGGTCTTTGGGTTTCGCGAACCTGCGCGCTCGTCGCCTCGCCGCGTTGAAATCCCCGCTTGGCGTTCGGTGTGAACGAGCCTTTAGTTGAAGTTGAAAGATTGTTTCGTCTGTGTCGCCTAGTTTACCCTCCGCATTGGTCCTCTTTCTGTTCGACAGCCATGCCTGTCGACACAGAGCAGCCGCTACCGTGAATATTTTCGGTGTTGAAGACGACACCAGCAAACATTACGGTGTTGTGCAGCATTTGCAAAAAAGAGTACTCTACTAGCAATACGTCCTCCTCAATCCTGCGGAAGAGGTAAGTTTCACCTTTATATAAATGTCGGGATTCCACTTTTGTACGCCTGTTTCATTGTATATAACGAATTATGCCGATCAAGTTGAAATTACTGTAATTAAACTTTCGTTGTGCGCAGAAAAAACACCCGGTCGCCCTGCAGGAGGTCGAGTCCAAGAAGAGGAAAGCCGAGCATGGTCCCACCGTGGGAGAGAAAAGGCACGCGGGCGGTAGTTCGACGCAGACACTGGAGTCCTGTCTTGCAGCAACGAGTCGACCCAAGGCTCTGTCACAAAGTCGCATAGACAGGCGGAATTGTGAACTTGGATAGACAGACGAATTGCGACTAGCCCATCAGATTATATTGATGCTGTGTAAAAAGGCTCAACCGCCACCAGCTCGTTTCCGCCCTAACTTGTTGGGAATTTACACTTTTCGGTACGCAGGGTCCTTAGAGAAACAGTTGGTTATGATCAAGATTTCGTGGCAAATAGCATCACTGACGTGCTCGACAGTGGATCCAACAATGATTCGTCTCAGGAGGTCCAGTTGCCACGGCACAGAAGGGGTGCCGCGCACACATTGAACCTCGTCGCCTCGGTCGATGCCGAAAATGCCGGCAACGACATTGCCTACAGCGAAATGGCGAGGACTGTTTTCAGTAAAACCAAAGACTCTTTGGAGAAAGCAGGCCCAGTCTGTGCAGGCAGCCGAAGCCATAAAAACTGCCTTGGGAAGGCAGCTCTATGTGCCAAACGCAACACGGTAGATTTCGTTGTTCGACGCCGTGAAGTTCATAAACGAAGTTACGAAAGGACGCAACGTTCGACGCAATTTCGTTGCCACTATTGCAACACGAGGAATCTCTGTTCGTTGACGTATACTGCAAGGTATGTTTCGATAATGTGTTTGACATCACGCTGTGCGTTGATTGTATCTCTTATTTTTTCAGGCGATGTATGCCGTGGCAAAAGGCGCTATATATCTTACAAGGCGAGCAATATATGTATGTACATGGGCGTCCTGCCGCCAACACTTGACTCTCTGCTGCGGTACCAGCGATCCCTCCCGCCGCTGCAGTACTGCACACCCCTTGCTAGCAGCCTTCAGGAGGCAGTCACGAAGAGGTGAGCAAAACCTACTTGTGCCTATGTCCTCGTTGTATGCGTACGTACCACGGATTGTCTGTTTTTATGTGCAACTCGTACTCTGCAGTAAAATGTTTTCAGCAGGGCCACACATTGTTCCTGTAACCTTTCTCAACACAGGCTTCCCCAAGCTCTGGAGGATGCCGATCTGGCACTGACAGCGGCCGTCCATCCCAAGTTCAAGCTCTCCTGGATGACGGAAGAGCTGAAAGCTGCGACATTACCACCTCTTGAGGAAGAGTCACATGCACTGGATACATTTTGTAATGAAAATGCTGCAACCAGTGACGGAAGCCGAACTATTCTTTCAGTTGCCTCCAACTTCTACCTCATGCTCCGAGGTGCAACAGTGGGTCAGCCATCCTGGAACAGATATCAGCGAGCTGGCGAAGTTCCCCAAGATAAAGAAGATTTTTATCCACCGAAATACGGGGATTCCGTCCAGCGCGCCGTCCGCAGGCCACATTTTCTCCATCAAGAGGGGGAAGCTCTCTGGTGCAAACTTCGAAAAACAACTCATTCTAAATAGCAATGAGTTTTGCAAATAAATTTCCTTTTCACCAACGGTCATGAACAAAAATATTAATGTGACAGAATGAGGCGTACACACGATTGCTTCTGTTCGACCCCCTTTTAGGTTTCCTTCGCCTGGTGTTTTACCACGTGCAATTTTGGCTACCCGCACGCCTTCGTAAGTTTTTGTTAAATAAATGATATAACTCGGTTTGTAATCAATTACTTATTTGATACGGTAACGGAAAAGTAACCACGTTACTTTTTCACAGTAACTGTAACAAGCTACATTTGGAAACTTGGTAACTGTAACTGTAACACTGTTGCTTTTTACTAGTAACGTGCCCATGACTGACCGTGAAGGGCGACGACATGAGACACCGCGACAGGCTACGACGACAGGACACGCCCACAGCCCGAGCGCATATAAGGTGCTTTGCACCTAAAATTGACAGTCCCTTTTGTTAACACTAAGGAGAGGGCAGTCGAAAGCGACCTCGTTCTTTACCCTGAAGCTTTCTCTGCATGTCACCCATTGTCGCACTATCTCCGCGATCGGCCCGCCTTTGACGAATCGACGATGACATCATTGAGGAGGCCATCTTTTCACATGGCATCGTCGCTTCGTCAAAGGCAGGTCGATCGCGTAGCTAGACCACCTTGACGACATCACGAATTTCGGCGACCAGTGACGTCGCGGTGGTGTCACATGGCATCATTAAGGAGGCCATCTTGTCACATGACATAATTGATGACGTCACGCGACATTTTGCCGTGGTCTCGCGATGTAACGCAAGGCCTCGAAAAATCTCGCAGTGCCAGGTCTCTAGAAGCGTCCTGAGGTCTCGCCGTATCTCGCGAAGTCTTCTTCAAAACTTTATTGTTTATCCTGTACATGACGCGAAGGCGTCGTCCTGGATACTCCAACGACGGGACCAGGAGGTCAAGCTTCCCTGCCCTATCGTGGTCGTACTGGCAGCCAGGACTTGATTTTGATAAGTTCGTGGTTTGATGCGTCTTTCAAAGCGGGTCCCGCGTAATACCGGGGCCCAGTGAGCCGCAGTCCCAGAGAATGTACTCTAACGTGCATTCAGGTTGTTTGCAAGCTTTGCATGTAATTTCTATTAGATGTGAAGCATCTTATGGCGGAGTTCAATCCGGTGGTGGTGGTGGTGTGCGGCGTGACCACCCTTACTGCGCATGCGCAAGCCCTCTCCACTTCCCCTCTCCACTCCCCTCTCCCCTTCCCCCTCCACATCACCTCTCCCCCCTCTCCACTTCCCCTCTCTCCCTCCCCTCCCCTTTCCCCCTCTCCCCTCCCCCACTCCACATCATCTCTCCCTTCCCATTCCCCCCTCCCTTTCCCTTTCCCCTCCGCCTCTCCTTTTCCCCTCTCCACTTCCCCTCTCCCCTTTCCCCCTCACCACTCCACCTCTAGAACGCGGGCTCTACATACCGAAACACTGCTTCGCATCGCCTCATGGTCCCCTTCAGCGGGAGATGGTGTGATTTTTTTCATTTGCTTCGTACCAGTCCCTTATTTGAACCGGTAAATAGTATATGATTTTGTTTGTAGTTGTCTTAGTGTTATGGCTTGAGCTCTCTTTCGGTTTGCGTGGGGGTGCGGATGAGCTCTTCTGCCTGGATAGACGGGCTTAGTGATTTCATTGTACGTAGCCATTTTATCTTTGTGTAGTGGGGCCAAACCAGCGAAGTAAGGGCTATTTGTACAAGCATACTGGTCAGATAGATCTCGGGCGACGCTGTTGGCCGACTCTAAACTCATGTGTCCGGGGAACCAGTATATGTACTGGATGTCCATGCTTTTTGTGGCACTGATCACTCTGGCCGCCTGTGGAGCAACCCTTCCTCTGCCTAAGCAAGTGTCAGCGGTCCACGGCGTGCCCTGTAATGTAGTTCACGTTAGGATCTCCGCTCACATATCTTGGGTGTGTGGCAGATGGCCAGCGTAAAAAATGTGAGGTGGCACATTATATTAAAAGAAATAAGCTATTGATCCTTTTTTTTTTATAAATCCTATCGACCGCCATTCTCGGCCGCGGGGAGCTTGGTAAAAATTTGAAGAAAGTTTCAGAGGATCCCAAAGCGTCTGACTAGGTCATTTACGATGGCATTCATGTACTCTTCAAGCATTGAACGGCTCTATGAGTAGTGCATCCCCTGCGTACACGAAAACGTCGTGTTCAACTGCGTAGAATCTGACTGAACATTTTCGAAACACAAAAGCTTACAGGGTTACTTATGCATTCGGCTAAGACGAGCCGAAGGCGAAAGCCTTCTTCTTCTTTTAGATACGAAGCAGCTTTTGCTCGGGGCTGTGTCCGTCCTTCCATTGGCAACCGTCCGCTCGGAAACCATGTGTGCTGGCACGCGCTAGCGCGTTCGGGCCTGTGTAAGGGGCTGGGTAAGACGTTGTGGTCTCTCCCCCTTACACTCTCTCAGCAATCACGTGATGGCGTCGGGGAACGAGATTCTGCAGACGCGCGATGAACCCGCGTGCCGTGCTCCAACAATAGTTCGGGACGAGTAACAGCAACAGCAACTACAGTGAATTCATGGTGTGCTCCACTTGCAAGGACGCGTTAACATCTGGCAAGGTGCCCGTGATGAACGGAACTTTAAGTCGACCCATGCGCTGCTTCGCATCCCCACATGGATCCATTTAGTGGGAGATGGTGTAATTTTTTTCTTCTCACCCGATGTAATGATCCTTCCCCGGCCCCCTCCGAAAGCTTTCTGCGCCTAACGCGGTATCGCATTGCCTCCAGGATCGGAGGCATTGCAAAGCTATCTCCGCCTCACCTGGTTTTGAATTGCCTCCGTGATCAGCCCAACTTTGACTAAGAGACGATGTCACGTGATGACGTAAAAAATTTCGGCGATATGTGACGTCATACGGACATATGGTGACGTCATCGCGAGATGATTTTTTTTTGCATCACTCGTGTTGATGCCACCGACAGTCAATCTTCGCGTTCGATGAGGCATCTAAGGCTCTCACCTTAATAGAGAGTTTTAGAATCGGGTACCCGAGACACTGGATCTCCAAGATGCGTTGGGAAGGCTGCTCTTGAGTTCGGAGGAGGAGCAGGCTTTGAAACTTGGGTCAAACGCACGGGACGCCTCATGTGGGGAAATTAAAATTATGCAAGACGTGGGCCACACTGCGTCGTGGCCCGCGTTGCGTCTGCATCGTCTCGCTGGCGACGCAAAACGCCTTGGGGACCCACGCTAGTTTTAGATTTGTGGGTCCTGGGCCAACTCAAACGCAAGAACCCAAGAGTGAATTGGTTTCTGAGCATGCGCAGTGGCGGCTCGCAAATTTCTTGGGTCCCCAATTCTCAAACTCTCTATTGGCTCCGTTGCTGCGCTCTCCCATAGCATAGAGTAGTACATAGCGTTCTAACCTGTCATAGCGTGCCTTTCTCTGAACGATCCATTAAGAGATTGCCGCGTACAGATCTACCATCTTACAGGAAGTGGTACTCAGTACCTTTACGATTTCTTGTCTGAACTTCTTTTTAAAGCGGAGGCAGCTGCGATCCCATAGTACTGCTGTATGAAGTAATGCACCTATTTTAGAGCATAGGTATAGACGACAGAGTCTGCCCAGGCGACGCTGCGAAAAACACCGCCACCAGAGCTCTCATCGCAGCCCCGCGGCGCTTATTGGGTAGTACCAACAGCAGTGCAAGGAGAGCCGTCCGCAAGCGAATGTGCATAGGCCACAATAGACTCCCCCCTCTCTCTCTCTCTTTCGTTGGTGTCGAGGTACTGTTTCCTGAAAATCAAGGACCGGGAAAGTATCTTCTGCCAGTCCACGCTTCAGAAAAGTGGGAATCTCATGAAAGCGAACTGCGGGTATAATGCAAAAGAAGTTTCAGTTATGTCGGCGTGCTGCAACTCCCAAGTACAAGCGAGCATCGCACGACATCGAGTTCGAGGGAAGCCCTCCGACGTCCGTTCTCTAGCGTCTAAATGCGTTAAGTTTGGGTATATACATAATGGCAAAGCGATGAAGTACATACACAATCAATTTAATTAGCTGTATATATTGCGATCAGACAAATCTCGCTTTATCAAGGAGGAATGGCCCCGGTGGTTTTCGCCTTTTCAGTTACATTCTCGCTTCCCGCGCGTCGGACTGTTTTATTACGCATCCTAGAATGTTCTGTAGACAGTTGTCCTCTGTTTATATACACTGAAAATGGGGATACGTGCGTGCCCGTTTTCGAGGGGTACAAACAAAGGCAAAGCCGTGGCCACCGAGATTTGCTCCGGCAATCGCGGAGGCCACGGGCAAAACAAACCTGAAGGTGGTCACGACACACATTTTGTGATTTACTTGTATTACGCACGTGTTAGCATTTGCTGGTTAAAACCGGAACTTTGTGCCTTCAAAGCGTACGTGCGCGATGCTGTCTGGTGACGACCAGTTCAGATTATGGGATGTCGCGGTGTGCGTGGTGCTTATCACACGCGTCTTCACTCTTCAGTCTTGCCTCTAACTGCGCACTCCATGAGCAGCTAGAAAGTTGCCGGGAAGCGAAATTATTTCAGCAGAACAGACTGTTGGGCTAGTTGGTTATCCATGAACTCTGATAGAATAAGCGCTAAAATTGACGAGCACACAAAGAGGAGAACAGACAAAGGACTGGCGCTAGTCCTTTGTCTGTTCTCCTCTTTGTGTGCTCGTGAATTTTAGCGCTTCTTCTATCAGAGTTCACGAAATTATAGAGTTCGTGGGAAGGGAAATTTGTCACTTGAATTGTGAAAAAAATCAAAGTTTCGCCGACAGGGCGAAGCAAAGAATGCGTAATGTCATACGAAGTAAGGCGAGAAGCTAACTCTATTGAATCCGATCTCGCGTAACTCTACAAAACGCTGGTGTATGACAATACGGCCGATCCCGGGAGAGAAGCGGTTTTCGTGCAGTCTGCCGTCTCAGTGGTCACAGCACGAATGGCGAGAGCACAGCGTGTAGAAGGGTATAAGCATAGGCGTGCGCACAGGGGGGGGGGGGCGCAAAACCTGCCCCATGCATTGATCCCCCGTCACCGAAGAGGGGGAGGGACGCAAAATCTGCCTCGTACATTGACTTACAAGGGGGGGAGCGCAGCGATGAACCCTCGCCCCCCCCCTCCCCTGATGGGGAACCCTGCGCACGCCTATGGGTATAAGAGCCGTTAGCTTATGCCTGCCGAGATAGCGCGCGCGCCAGTGATCGCTACCACGCCCATATGGTCAACGTTCAAGGAGTGAAATCAGTTGATCGCACACAATAATCATGCTGCACGAGCAACGCAGCTCCCTCTCCCGCGGCGCCCCTTCATGCTCCTTCACCTAGCGAAAAAATTGGCCGCGTATCTGCGTGCTTCGCTGCAAATGTCGTCTAAAGACGATAGAAGAGGCGCTGCGTGAGATATGGACGCCATCTGGCAATACGTCGGGAAACACGAGTGCTGTGTTGCGGGCTGGTACTCCCGGCGCAGCGGCAGGCGAAGACCGGCGGTGACCAACGCGACCGGTGGGGACGCCGGCCAGCCCGAACACGCTGTCTGGCGCGATGCACCGAAGGAGAAGAAACGTCCGCACTCAACGAGTACTCTCCACACACTCTTTTATTTACACGTCGCCTGTGTAAAACAGCAATGCCAGAGCGGCACCCCCTGTCATTCGTACAATGCAATACTGAACCAAAACCGAAACACAACATGAGCTTGTGCAGAGGGCACGGAGGAAGACAAGTTTCAGCGCAGTCGCATTTTCAGCGCAGCTTAAGAAACTAGGGTTGTAACATTGTAGGGCAAGTAGGGCCAGAAGGACCGTCACGACGAAAACCTGCCTCCTCAGTCGTATTCGCCTGGAACGTTGGTGTGGCTTCGCGTTCCCCCCTCCACTCCTGGCCTTTCCACAAAGCTACTGCCTAAGTACGAAGGCCCCTACCGCGTCCTACGTCAAGCATCCACAGTTAACTATATGATTGAGCCTGTTCAATCATCTACGGGCCGCAGTCGTCGCGGCCGCGAGACTGTTCACGTCGATCGACTGAAGCCGCATTATGACCCACCAGCTGTACCTGTTCCTTAGGTCGCCAGGATGGCTCCTTTTCCGCGGGGGAGTGATTTGTAACATGGTACGGCGCAGACAAGAACGCCTGCGAAAGAAGAAGACGAAGACGGTGGCTGTTGGCGCTCGCGCTTGCTCGGCTTGGAGCGCTGATCGCTTCAGCTGTGGCAATCTTTTAATAAACGCGTTACTGTCTCAACGTTAAACGCATACCATCAAGGTATTTAAAATTGCGTATCTATGTATTTTCTGTTAAAGGAACACACCGCCTAATGCTTACCTAGTGATGTTGCGCCTCAGATATGCGTAATGTTTGCTTTTTGATCAACAATGTACACAAGTATCAACCTAGTCAGCCGTTCACGATGGCTGGCCCTTGGGCAAGTGGTTCAACTTTGGCCGAGTGGTTGAATCGAGGGACGTGCCGACAAACAGAAAGACAGACAGAAAGACAGACAGAAGGACAGACGGAAAGACAGACCAAAATTTCTGCGTTTAAGTTCCCCAAGAAAGACTATCGTCTTTAATACGGGCGGGACGTTTCCTCTCTGCTTGAGCAGCAATCGACGACAGGGCTGATACGCGGGATGGCGTTATTGCATGCGCCTTCCGTGCGACGGAGATGGCCAGTTTGTTTCATCTCTGCTTCAGACATGTTCCTCTCCAGCGCTCTCGATCTTTTACTCGCGGGTAGAGCATACGACGCGCGGAGCGATGTCATCGAATTAGGCATCATATGGAACATGACGGCGACAACCCGTCGAGAGTGTCCATATAATTGCTGTCGCAATAAAAGATATTTTAAAAACCGGGGAAGCGAGCTCGCTTTTTGTCTGGAGAGCTGCATAGTCTCGGCTGTAAAGAGTTCGTCCGTTGGGAAAATCAAAGAATCCGGCGTCTTTTTCATTGTTAAAGGGCCCCTAAACCACTCCGAGTACAAAGACGAGGGAGTGATTTCGTTCTTGCCTTCACTACCCTCCTTACAGGCGATATCTCCTTGCCACTTATTTCTTCGTAAAGCACGCGTACAATGTCAGCACCAAGCGTTGAGCCTACCAGGATTTCGGGCCCGCCACGGTGGTCTAGTGGTTATGGCGCTGAACTGCTGACGCGAAGGTCGCGGGATCGAATCCCGGCCACGGCGGCTGCATTTTCGATGGAGGCGAAAATGGCTGAGGCCCGTGTACCTAGACTTAGGTGCACGTTAAAGAACCCCAGGTGGTGGAAATTCCCAAAGCCCTCCACTACGGCGTCTCTCATAATCATATCGTGGTTTTCGGACGTTAAATCCCAGAAATTATTATTATTATAAGCCTATAGGGCGGTTGTACGGGCAAGAGGTACGGCACCTGATAACCCGCACCTGCACCACTTGTAAAGGCGTTTATTGGACGCTGGCCTAAGGGTAGACCTGTAGCTCAACTAACGACTGAATTCGCGGGCCCCGAGCACGAGCGGCGTCTACGAGCAATGCACGGGAGGGACACACCCACTACATCAGGGATCTCAAGCTCACCTCAGCTAGCGGACCGCAGTCATGATATTTAGCCTCCCGATGGGCCGGTATGTTTGAGGCCCGTGTACTTAGATTTAGGCGCACGTTAAGAACATCGGGTGGTCGAAATTTCCGGAGCCCTCCACTACGGCGTCTCTCATAATCATATCGCGGTTTTGGGACGTTAAACCCCAGATATTATTATTATTGTAAGCCTATAGGGCGGTTGTACGGGCAAGAGGTACGGCAAGTGATAACCCCCACCTCCACCACTGGATCAGGGATCTCAAGCTCACCTCAGCTAGCGGGCCGCAGTCACGATATTTAACTGATGATCCGGTAAGCCTGGTAAGGTGACGAAGCTTAGAGCAGAAAAGGTGGGGGGGGGGGTCTATTCGAGCAAAATGTCAACCAACGTTGCTATTTGACAGAATGCTTTTTCATATATCATATATGGGTCATTTCTGAAGGGGATTTCGCGTCAGGTTTCGAGAAACATATATTGATACTGATCTCAAGAATTACTCAAATCTTGAAATCTGGACGCCCATCCTGAAATAGACCGTTTTTGTCTCTACTGTTGTTTTACTTAACACACGGTGATTGCATGAGGGGCCTCACGAATAAAATGCTTGAGACAAGTCACGTATGTGTAGGTCATAAACATATTTATTACAACAAAAGATAATCAAACCTGACCTATAAACTTTGGACCATCTCCCCAAAGGGAACCCTGATGGGATGCGAAGCAGCAGCGCTGCGCACGGGTGGCGTCACGGGTTGAACGGCGCTAACGCGGATGCTGCGGTGAGCGCTTGAAGATTCGTTTGAAGCGAAACTCAGTGTAGCGTTTACTGGTGTAAACGTTTGTTTGAAATGAAACGCAGACACGGGAGGCGAGCGGGCGTTGGAGCCGGCAGCTGCGGGAGCTCCGGCGGGTGAGGGAAAGTGACGTACGCGCGCACCTGCGAGGGAAGCGTGCGAGGGGAGCGTGACGTCAACGCCCAGCTGCGGCGTGACCTACTTGGCACCGCTCCAACACCTGCGCCGAGGCAAGTGCGTTGCCTCGCGTTTGTGCGGACGGAGGGACAGCGTTACACAGGCTAGTCAAAGAGCTGCTTCGCATCTAAAAAAAGTGCGACGAAGACAGACACGTGCGAGGCGCGGGCCGCTAGCGAAGGGTCCGCGGGCTGCGTGTATGTGAACCCTGCACTAGATGGTGCTTGAGAGCACGCCCTACTGTAGCGTTACTCTTCGCTATACATTGATTATACAAACCCTATTAAGATGAGAAAAACAGTAGTAAACAGACGATGCGCCGGCATTACGCCTGCGTAGGCTGTTTTTTCAAACCAGTTTTAGACCCGGCGGGGCTCTGTGGCAGAATACCTGATTGCCACGCAGAATGTTTGGGTTCGATTCCTGCTCGGATCCTAATTTTCATTCTTTCTCATCGTCGGGTAGACGCCGCAGGTGTCGATTTATCTCAACGCTCTCGCATTTAAAGGGGTCATGAAGCACCCCTTGCGCTTGTTGAAAAAACACATCCTGTGGAAAGCTGACACGGCTATGAACTGTTCTGCCAAATAATAAAGTCGTGCGCACCGCGTAAATGCCACAAGCGGAGCGCGAAGTTGCTGTTTCCTCGGGCACCCTCTTTTCAAACAGAGGCCGGTTCTCACTCTCGTCGGTGGGCGGGACGTCTGCACGTTGACGTCGCGGATCTGTCACTTTACGTCGCAAGAGACATAGCATGCTTATTGGCCGATAGCCGACGTAAATCGAGAGCGGCGTTCGGATCAGATGCGCTTCTTGCCGCGGGGTGCCGCCACTTGCCGGCGCCGCACTCCTCAGTACACGGCAGCCGCGCTCGCGCACGCGAATCACAGCGGGAGAGCGATCGCGTTTCATGACGCGCACTGACGTAACTTCTTTCCCCCTTGCCATCCCTCCCTGTCTAGCTTCCAGTGCGCTCGTCGGGACGAGAAAAGAGAGAAAGCGCTGGGAACGTGCGCCAAACCCGCGTAACTCCACTCATTCTTGACGGATTCGAGAAATTTTTGCGGTAATCGATTCGGGAGGCAGTAAACTCCGATACTGAGGTCATTAGACCATTACTTGGAAAAGTGGTTCATGACCCCTTTAAATTACCGATGTCTGTTCTCGCCATTCCTGAGTGGATATAAACTGTCAATCACCTGTAGCGCATACCCGTACACCACGGCCCGTGGTAAACGGGCATGTGCCACACGTGTCGGAAGGAAAGAGTTTGACGACGTACGTGACAGGATTTTCAGGCTATTCATGTCATGACCCGACAGTCATATCCGTCAAATCCTATTACCCTCCAATGTGAATTTTGGTCTGCAACAAGCTAAGGGGGCGATCACGAAAGCACCCAGACATAGGCGGCTAGACAGATAGATAGATACGTAGCTAGAAACGCTCAAAGTGCCAAAGGTTCGCTAAGAAATGTTTCACATTTAAAAGTTTTCAGAGTAAAGCTTATCAGTCTAAAGTATTGTATTGTTTCACTATTGTGTCCCATAGTGTCACTATATATAGTGTCCTATAGTTCACAATAGTTCACTAATGACGTGACATGGCCGACTGACGAAATGTATGGGAATGACTTTGCACCTTCCCTTAGATGATTATAGGAGGCTTCCACCCCCCTCCTTTCCCCTGCGGCGTAGTCAGGTGGCGCATCGGGCACGTGCCCCCTCCCGCCCCATTTCTTTTTTCTGACATGTGACACAGAGCACAAAATGACCCTCCACCAAACTTTGTTCTGCCCGGCCTCCACTTCAGATCAAGGACGCCTCCCCCCCCCCCGTAACAAATTTCTGCCATTTTTTCTAGAGCCAAGATTTCTCGTTCAAGCCGGGACAGAAGCGAACATCCTCCACCAGAAACGATCGAGAGAAGCTACACGACCGATGTGTTTCGATTTACGCCAAACACATTGCATATAACTCGCGAAAAATACCGAGCATAAAGCGGACGTGAGTACGCAAACATCTGTGCGTACAGCGAGCGCAAACCTACGGGCATTACGTAATCGTCAAGACCTCCTCCTACACGACATTCATCAAACTTCTTTCAAAGTCATACCGTAATAAATTTCGCAAGAATCACGGAGACGAAAACAATTCCGTGTGGAGCGCAAAGCGCTGTTACACGGAAACGAAACACGAATTGCAAAACCAAGGATTCTAGCGTATGATTAGATTGTTCAAAAGCTCGAAGCACCACTTACCCGTAGGAAGATGGCGGTGTCATCACCCAAGCAGACAGACGAACGTCCCCTTGTCGCTTCGACCGCAAAACCGAGAAAGAGAAACACACACACAGTTCAATCACCTTGGTCTTGTCGCGCAGCACAACGAGGTTTTACACTCATTGTCGTCAAGCGGAGCACAATACATAGGCACGGTGACGCGAAGTAGACACTCACAGAGGTGAAGTAATATGTGATGCTTCCAATCATATTCGTACACCGGCTATAACAAAAAAGGCGGGAAGCGAAGCTTTTACCGCTACATACTGAGGTAATCGAACTTATCTCGGTCACAGTAACAAGCGCGTCTTCTCATTACGACACTGCGTTATACGCGCTTCACCTTTCACACACGGCTCTCTCCGTATGACACGCTCAGGCACGGTATCAGGGGTCCCGATAAACAAGAATTACACCATCTCCCACTCAAGGGAGCCATGAGGTGATGCGAGGCAGCAGTGGAGCCGCACACCAAGTTTCCGTTACGTTCACTCTGCGTTTCACTTAGTTTGTGAGGTTTGTATTTGGTGTTTGTGTTATCATTACGTTGTGCTTGTGCGTTGCTTTCCGTTAGCGCCGAGTGAACGAGTGGCGCCGACGTTGACGTTACAACTCGTCTGAACGGGAGCGAAGCGATAATGACGGAAGCCGACCGAGCGCACGCGCTTATATACACATGAAATGGGGTAGTGAGAGGAGAGAGTGGGTTACAGGCTGCATTTGGCTGCGGCGCGGCTGCATCACGTGGGAGGAGGGGCTGCGCCGCGGCTGCAGCGCGGGGGAGAAGAGGAGAGAAGTTGACCGAACACCTGCGTAAAGGAGGAGAGTGGTAAAGAGAGCAGGCGCATGCCCAGTGGGCGCGGACGCCACCACCGACGACGGACACAGCCCCGAGCAAAAGCTGCTTCGCATCTAAAACAGAGCTAAGCAAAACACGTCCACCTCAATGGCTTGACTGCGGCCGACTGATGCCCCGGTGCCCTGACACGGTAGGGGGATAACGACCAAAGTTTCCAGGCAGGCTGCATTCGTTGCCCTTTTGTTTCTTGGAAAAATAGTCTGGGACATTTTTATCTACTTTTAACGCGATATCGGTAAAGAGCCCGTTTCGCAGAAACTCCGGTGTGTGCGTCGGCGTCTTTGGTTTCGAGCGAAAATTCCGAGTTAGATGCAAATAAAGAAATAAAAAATATTTGGTTCGAGTGGGACCGGGGATTCAAGCATGCGACCTCTTGCTCCGCGGCGCCATGCTGTCAGCCACCAGGCATACAGCTACTAGTACACTAACGACAAGCTATTTACATACACCATTTACCGCTGGTTGTACGCATATCTCAGAGGTTCTTCAGCGGCTTGACTGTCACCCGCGTGATGTTGCGAAGGGCCCACGGGCGCACTTTTAAACCGCATCGCCCCGCCGTGTGGCCGTGTTTCGTCGCACCGCATGCATGGATATAGGATCCGAAGGACGTCCGCACTTTGGCTTTACTTTTTGCACGGTTTAGGTCGCCTCCGAGAAGCAAAGCGAGGCTACCGCTTGGGAAGGCGATACGAAGATGTTCCGATTAGGCGATCGCGTTCCACACTTGAAAGCGAAGCTCAAGCGTCCTCCAAGTTTTTGGCAACGGTTACCCCGATGCTTCGCACGGTTATCCCTTAGTTAGCCCCTAGGCTCGATTTTGAATTCTCGTTCCGCTTTGGTATTGGCAATTTTTTGATGATGACCAAGAAGACGTTAGCGTGGTTCATCGTCTCGCTTGCTACTACAGGCGTCGAGTAATGATTATGGTTTACACATTGACCACATATACACACAAATGACATACAAGGGGGAGAGGCAGTAACACTTGAACGCGAAAGGTAACTTGCGATGACTTTGTGAGCAAGTAAGCAAGAGTTTGAGCGGTTTCGTTTCAAATTCGCGGCTTGTAATGCATGCGGAACGAGATAACACACTCGGTGCTAGGTCTACACGGGCGATTGTACTTGCGGTTGTTTTCGTATAAAACGTCTCTGATCTCCTTAAATTTTATGGTTGCTGTGGAAGGGAGCATCCAGTAGCTGCAGCACAGCCAACGGTAAGAGCGGGACTGGTTGCCTGCGTCGCATGGATTCCCTTAGATGGTTTGGAGTTAATATTGTGTTTCAGTGCTGGCCACAGGCCTTGGATTTGTTCGAATATCGCCACACCAATGACAGTGCTTTTTGATCCGGTGACAGCCGTCTCAGTTGTGTAACATACGTTTTTCCGCTGGTTGTGAGAAGAAACAAGACAATATGGCCTCATACCAGACCGCGTTCTTTCGTACACGATAACGGTGGCTCTTGCCGTCACAGCCAGAGGCATGCGCAAACGGGCGGGAGGGCGGTGCACCCACTCTCACTTATAGAGAAGGGAGGCGCCATATCTATCCCATAACTTTACTTCGTCGGACTTGACCCATCATTGTTTAACATGCAAGGTTACAGCCATGCAGGTTTGTGACAATAATGGCGGCTTAGGACAGAGGAGACAGACACACAGCCAACACACAAACACATACCTACACACACAGATGCAGACACACAAACTCAGACACAGAGACACACACACAGACACGCGCATACAAACACACACACACAGAGACCAACACACAAACACAAACACACGCACACAGACAGACACACAAAAAGACCATAGACAGACAGACACAGACGAACACAAAGAGACAGAGACAAACACAAAGAGACAGACACAGACCAACAGACACACACGCACACAATGACAGACACAAACACAGACACACGCACACATACGGGCACACAGACAGACACACGAAAAGACCATGGACAGAGACACACAGACACACACGAACACACAGAGACAGAGACAAACACAGACAAAGAGACAGACACACAGATAGAGACAGACAAGACCAACAGACACAGACACACACACACGCACACATACAGGCACACAGAGAGATAGACACACGAAAAGACCATGGACAGACAGAGACACACAGACACACACGAACACACAGAGAGACAAACACAGACAAAGAAAGACACACAGATAGAGACAGACACGGACCAACAGACACACACACACGCACACATACAGGCACACAGACAGATAGACAAACGAAAGGACCATGGACAGACAGACACACACGAACACAGACGAACACAGAGACAGAGAGACAAACACAGACAAGGAGACAGACCCACAGATAGAGACAGACACAGACCAACAGACACGCACACAATGACAGACACACACACAGACACACGCACACATACAGGCACACACACGAAAAGACCATGGACAGACAGACCACACAGACACACACGAACACAGACGAACACACAGACAGAGACAAACACAGAGAACAGACACACAGATAGAGACAGACACAGACCAACAGAGACACACGCACACAATGACAGACACACAAAGACACCCGCACACATACGGGCACACAGACAGACACACGAAAAGATCATGGACAGACAGAGACACACAGACACACACGAACACACAGAGACAAACACAGACAAAGAGACAGACACACAGATAGAGACAGACACAGACCAACAGACACACGCGCACACAATGACAGACACACAGACACACGCACACATACGGGCACACCGACAGACACACGAAAAGACCATGGACAGACAGAGACACACAGACACACAGGAACACAGACGAACACACAGAGACAGAAAAACAGACAGAGACAGACACAGACCAACAGACACACACGCACACAATGACAGACACACACACACACACGCACATATCCTGGCACGCAGACAGACACACGAAAAGACCATGGACAGAGACACACAGACACACACGAACACAGACGAACACACAGAGACAGAGACAAACACAGACAAAGACACACAGATAGAGACAGACACAGACCAACAGACACACACGCACACAATGACAGACACACAGACACACGCACACATACAGGCACACAGACGGACACACGAAAAGCCCATGGACAGACAGAGACACACAGACACACACGAACACAGAGACAGAGACAAACAGACAAATAGACAGACACACAGACAGAGACAGACACAGACCAACAGACACACACACACAGAGACAGATAGACTCATCCCTTTGGATCGCACAGAAGCCGCTGCAGTCCCTGCTTTGCTTACTTATTGGATATAGCAGGAGCTCAAAAGTACTTTCACGCCCTGCCTTCATAAGCTCCTATAATTTCCATTCATTGTTCATTGCGCCAACCTCTTAAAACATTTTAACCTATGGACAAACATAACCTCCCCGCGTACCAACAACTCACACCCAAAATATCACACTGTCGAGATCTATTCTGTTATGTATGGAATTTTCACATCGGTTCGTTGTGTGGAATCGATGAGTTCACAGTATTTCATAGCTGGCACGCTTGCGAGTAAACATTCCACACAATTACACGTTCATTATTTCCTCGACATATCTGCCGGTTGTGCGGGTCACATTCGAGTGCATGAATAAAGGCTCCATAAACGCCTTAGCACTTTTCTTTTAAGGAAAACGTCGCGTTTCTCGTTTGAATCCATTACAAACACTAATGACTCACAGCGAGAGCTTAAAATTCTTACAGGCTAATTTGGATCGTACGCGCGATGCTACGAAATTATTGATAGAATAGATGACTGAACACCACTTCAATTTTTCTTTCGTGTTAGACCCGCATATCCGTGCGGGAACTGTTCAAAGCATACCACACACGATAACAAAGTTCCACACAACAAAAAACCCGCGCGTCATGCTCCCTGTACGCAACACCAGCTTTGACTCATTCCCATTACACGTAACAGATTTATTAGCGGCGGTAAAGTGCGAAAGCCGAGACCAGACATTTATACTGATAGCTGTTTATGCCCCCCCCCCCCTGCACAGACTTGATGATGCAGTTCCAGATCGAGAAAATAATTAGAGAAAATAATTTTGCAAATGAATTTTTCATAATTCATGCAATAGAGGGTTACCCATATTATTTCGAGTGGCAAAATGATAAAAAACTTGATGGGCGCTTGAGCTGCGCTTTCAAGAGTAGAACGCGATAGCGTAATTGGGCCGTGTTCGTATCGCCTTCCCAATCGCTAGCCTACCTTCGGTTTTAGGTGGACACTTAAGCCGTGCCGCTAGGAAAGCCAAAGAGCGGACGCCCTCCGGCTTCTATATCGATGCACGCAGCGCGACGAAACACGGCCACACGGCGGGGCGATGCCGTTTAAAAGCGCGCCCTTAGGCCCTTTGCGCCATCTTGTGGGTGATAGTCAAGCAGCTGAAGAAACTCCAAGATGTGCGTACAACTAACGGTATATGGTGCATATAAATAGCTCGCCGTTAGTATGCTAAAGGATGAATGCGTGGTGGCTAAGCTGCTAAACGCATTGCGCCATGGAGCCAGGGGTCATTAGGTTCGAATCCCCGGCCCCACTCGAATCAAAGATTTTTATTAAATGCGAAGCATTTCTTAGCGAACCTCTGGCACTTTGAGCGTTTCTATCTACGTATCTATCTATCTATCTATCTAGCCGCCTACGTCTGGGTGCTCTCATGATCGCCTCCTCAACTTGGTGTAGACCAAAATTTGCATGGGAGGGTAAGAGGATTTGACGAATATGACTGCTGGGTCATGACATAAATATCGTTAAAATCCTATCGCGTACGTCGTCAAACACTTTCCCCTAGACACGTGTGGCACATACCCGTTTACTATGGGCCGCGGTGTACGGGTATGTGCCACAGGTGATTGACAGTTTATATCTACCCAGGAACGGCGAGAACAGACATTGGTTACTTAAATGCTAAAGCGTTAAGGAAAACCAACATCGGCAGCGTTGACTCAACGAATGGAAATAATGAAAATTAGGATCCCAGCAGGAATCGAACCCAAGCATTTTACGTGGCAATCAGGTATTCTACCACTGAGCCACGCCAGGTCTATAAACTGGTTTGGAAAAACAGCCTACGCAGGCGTAATAGCGGTGCAACGTGAATTGTGGTTGTGGTGCTGGCTATCTAATTTTACAAGAAAGCAATAAACACTACATGATACTCCTACGATATGTACTCCTACGATAGAGGCCTCATATCAGATTAACGTCTGTAGTTCCAGTGTTGACACCGCTTTTATAGCAGACTAATAAAGATTACGCTTGTATTCCTATGATTCATCAAGCTATATTGAAGCATTGTTCGACCCCGGAGGAATACATTAACGAAAGTTACATATGATATCCACATCACCGCACCGTAAAGTGCACTTCGTCCACCAGAACGGCGCAGTGTCCTCTTCATTTCTTACGAGGCTGGGCGATGGCCTCATGCTGGCCGAGGATGATGCCAGGTTGATTGACAGCCGCTTTGTAGACTAGGCTACCTAGGCGACATACGCCCAGATAGTCTACCAATACGACAAACACCATCCACTGATGTTGGTCTACGTAGCACCATCCAGGCCTACCAGCCTCGACGGCCTATACCTCACCAACGCGATGGGTGGCTTCAGGTTCCGACATGTCGCCGGCTGTGTCGACAGACAATTTGTCGACGAAATGACTGAGGCATCCACGAATTCCAACAGCTCTACTATACCACATACATCACTACACATGGAGCCCTCGTCACCACGATCACGATCGGATCCTATAACAAGTCATGACCGGCTGCTGGTGCTCACTGATCACGGTGATGATGCGCTTGTTCAAGAACTGTCAAGAACTTCTTGCACACACGGGTTCGTGAAACGTGCGTGCGTTCTCGGGACACATATAAGCACTACATATCAGCTTACCGCTTGTTGGTAATAGCCACATTGCATACCCAACCGTGAACAACTGGTTATATAACACACGCGGCTCTTCAACATATATATGTGTGCGTATAAAATTTATACAAATCTTTAGCGTCATTTTGTAACGTGCCGCTCAGTAAAAAAAGTTACGCCACACTCCCCTACCCGCTGCCTGCTTCGTATAACATGGACTCCCACGGTACGTGGGATCTGCCAAATTTATTATTTCTTAATTTGCACCTACCTCGAGTTTTCGCTCACAGACAACGACGCTGTCGCCGGCGCCGACAACACCATAATTTCTGCGAAACGAGCTCTGCAACGCGTTAAAGCCGTTTCATGTACCCGGACATACGGGAATTTTATGGAGTGGGCTGGCCGACGCAGCAGCTGCATCGGGAGGAACATCGGGCTTCGTGCGTTACGCAAAATTATCAATTCGATCAGTACGGACTCAGTTCCATAAATTCTTGAATTCGTATTGGCACACTTATTGGCAGACTGAAGGACCTGGAATGTTTCATTGGATGCCATATACGCACAAAGTGCTGTTTGCTCTCTCCCGTCCTTTCCCTCCTCGACATCATCACATCTCTCCTCCTCACGTTCACTTCCCTTTCTCACCCCCTTGCTAAACTATACTATACAAGGCTATGCTATGCTCTGCTAGCGTACCTGGATAGCCGAGTGATTAGGACGCTCGCCTTCGGATCGAGGGTACGTGGGTTCGAATCCCGCCACCTTAACAATGCTTTTAACAGCAAAGCTGTTTGGCAAATCGTTCCTTGTCCGACGAATCAAAAAACTATCATAATCATAAACGGGTATGTGCCACAGAAATTGGGCAAATCCCACTACTCACCACTTGTCCACTAAAAATGAAGAAGGCAACAGTTAGCCCATCAACAAATGGCTGCGAAGCTACGGCGCCGAGCCGAAGACCCCGAGTAGGTACAACGAGAGAATACTAGGGAACCGGAAAGGCAACGGCGGCTGCGAGAAGACACCGAAGCGATGGAAGGCCTACGCCAACCACGACGTACCCGTAGATCTATGAGGGGTGCGAACGCTCGGTTTCAGCACGAGTTTCTGTCTCTGGAGTTTGGACATCCGTGTCGTTTCTGTGATTATCTGTCGTTTAACTCGAACCTCTCTGCGCTGAGAATCAACGTAGAAACAGCCTAGCATCACCTAACTAAAGCCTAGCAACGAGCAAGAAGCAACCTAGAAACAAACTATAAGCAACCATATTAGTCTTCATAATCGTCCAGTTTCGCTGTTTCAAGCCTTGCGCGGCTTAGTGTAAGCTTCGCCATTTTTTTCGGCAAGAATTTCTCTCTTTCTTTTTCTTTATATATTTCTTTCAGTCTGTTTGTTTCTCTCTTTCTCTCTCTCTCTCTCTCTACACTCGTTCTCAGGGTAGTTACAGGCCACGTCGTAGCGGTGAGTAGTGGTATCTGCCCAAATTCTGTGGCACGTACCCGTTCATGATGATGATAGTTTTTGAGTCACGACAGACATTTCGCGCCAAGCTAGAGCATCTTCGCTGTTAAAAAAAAAACCAAGCGACTGACCCGAAAAAACAGTACAAAGTAATAAGCCAAACTATCTCAATTAAGCTTTAAGCTAATGGCTTATCTGCTGATAAAGCTACTGAGGTAGGCAAGCTCAAAGCATGCAGAAATACTTATCTGCCGCTGTCGTTCCGGAGCCCTCGAAACACACATCCTTTCACCACCTTGCCCCGATTCTGCGGGGGGCCTGGAGATTGCTGCGCCATCTGGGGGCAACAATACAATACCATAAGAGTTTCCCATAACTACCTAGAGGGGAAACTGGCGCTGTGACGCTGTTGTACATAAAGTCACTGGAACGGGAAAAGTACCGAGAACATACACACCTCTTGTCATTCAAGAAATTGGGTAGCAATTCGCTTTCAGGAGCTTTAAAAACAGGTATACCGTATACAACACATAAAAAATATGCGGCAAACGTTCACACAGAATTCGGAGCTCGGTGCATGTTGTGTTGCAAAAGTATCCGTCACTGGGAGTCGGCGTGCCATGGTTGGAAAATATTCATGTTAACGATATGCAATTTCTATTTCTATTCAGCTCCGTACTACTCCCTTATTTGAGCCGGTTAATATTATTCGATTTTGTTTGTAGTTGTCTTAGTGTTATGGCTTGAGCTCTCTTTAGGTTTGCGCGGGTGTGCGGATAAACTCTTCTGCCTAGATGGAAGGGCTTAGTGATTTCGTTGTGTGTAGCCAATTTATCTTTGCGTAGCGGGGTCAAACCAGCGAAGTAAGGGCCATTTGTATAAGCATACCGGTCAGATTGATCGCGGGCGACGCTGTTGGCCGACTCTAAACCCAAGTGTCCGGGGAACCAGTATATGTACTGGATGTCCATGCTTTTAATGGTACTCGCTACTCTGGCCGCCAGTGAAGCAACCCTTCCTCTACCTAAGCTGGTGTCAGCGGTACACAGCGTGCCCCGTAATGTAGTTCACGTTAGGATCTCCGCTCACATATCTTGGGTGCGTGGCATATAGCCAGCGTAAAAATGTCAGGTGGTATATATATTAAAAAATAAGCTACTGATGTTTATTATAAATCCTACCAACCGCCATTCTCAGCCGCTGAGGAGCTCGGTGAAAAATTGGAAGAGAGTTTGAGAGGATCCCACAGCATTTGACTAGGTCGTTTACGATGGGATTCATGTACTTTTCAAGCACTGAATGGCTCTATGCGTAGTAAGTCAACCGTGTACATGAAAATCTCATGTTCAACAGCACAGAATCTGATAGAACAAACTTTTCGAAACGAAAAATTACACCATTTCTCGCTAAAGGGGACCATGAGGCGATGCGAAGCCGGAGAACTTGAACGATCGCGTTCTGTTGGCGCTCGTTGGGCATGCTACCGACCTCGCGTCGTGGAACGCGAAGAGGAACGCTACGCGCGTCTTGTCTTCCCTCTAGCCTGGCCGTTACTTCTCACAGGGCGAGCGGCTAAGCGGTCAACAGGCGTGCGAGAGGGGGGTAGCGTAGGAGAGGAGAGAGAGGGGGGAGGGGACGCGCATGCGCTGGTGCTCATCGAGGCGTTGCGCAGGAGAGAATGTCGGCATGTCTAGCCCGCGTTTCAGGGGAAGAGTGGAAAGGGGGAGGGGAGAGGGGAAGAGGAGAGGGGGAGGGGAGAGGAAAGTGGAGAGGGGGAAAGCAGAGGGTAGAGCGGAAGAGGACTGGAGAAATGGTGAGGGGAGCGGAGAGGGGGTGTTTGGAGAGGGTATGCGCATCCGCGCATACCCTGTCCACACCACCCCCCCTTTCCCCTGCGGCGTAGTCAGGCAACACCCTCTAGAAAAATATGAAGGCCTTAGTTATGTTCCCTTTCCACTCGCGCTACGTCAGCAGATGGGGCGAACGCATGAGGCGGCGACACGACGCATCCACGCGTCCCGATCGCGCTGGTGCGCGGTCATCGCGCGTCTGCCGAAACTCATTCCCCGGCGCGTCTGTACAGACGTATACATCTCTTCGCTGTTCAGTTGGCCCTGTTTTCTTCACTGTGAAAGGAATATGAAAGCGACGACGCCGAGATGCCGTGCAAATGCTGTGTACCTCGATGCCGCGGTAACTATACGGGGGACACGAAGGTGCACGTCTTCAAGTTCCCGAGAGACCAAGCTCTGAGGAACGCTTGGATTCGTGCTGTGCCACGGGAAAACCTCACGGTCACCGAAAATTTTAGGGTAAGTTCTTGTTTTTTCGTATTTAGGTGTTAGTTAATTCAAATTATATATATGTACGTGTGTAAGTGGCTCATGAGCCGCACGTTTGTATGACAGGTAGCCATCGGTTTGCTGATTGGAGGTAAATTTTTTTTCTAGGTATGGCGAACTTCATTTCATGGACGAGGACATTATTCGAGTCGCGACGCATACAGACCAAGCAACTGGCCGCGTAATGACAGTGCTGCTGGCTCATGTGCTGAGCTAGCAGTGTTACTGACAGTGCTGCTAACTCACACTGCTCTCGAACACACTACCTATGCGCTTATTGAGCTCGCTAGGTACAGCTTCGAAGAGCTTGGAATGTCGTATGTTCTTTTTGGGAAGATACAGACCGACTGCCTTGAAGATCGGTTTAGAAAGTATAGGCAGCTGGCAGGTGCTCAATATCACATCTCCATAAGGCAGATATATGAAGCGAAAACAAGCTGCGCCTGCAAAGTACCTTGCCTACAGTTTCCACTGACCAGCACTGGGAATATGTCCGAGCAAGTCGAGGCTTTGCTTCCCAGCAGCAACGTTGTTGTGACCAGCCAGGCTCTTACGAAGATGCAGGACGTCCTCCCAGTCCTCGTCTACGTTGCAGGTTATGCAGTATACGCCTCCCTTAACAAGTTGAATTGCGCGCAATGCAGGGACTCGTTGACCGTGGACAAGGAGATCACAGTCTCTGTCACAAGCGAACATTATGGTCTCGTGAAGCACCTGGATCGAGGAGGTTTATCCATCAATGTTTGCACTTAAAGCAGTTGCTCAGAGCTACGTTGTGGTAGAGCAGCTTGCTACAGAGCCAGCACTGCTTATGATGCCTGAACAACGCCAGGTCGTCACGAAACTGACGCTACAATTGCTGGCTAGTGAAGAGCAGTCCGACTTCGATACGTGTGAGAATGATCACACGATTCAACTAGTGCTAAACACATCCTGTTCGTGTTCCTCTCCTTCTCTGTGTTTCGTCGTTTGCGCTGAAAACCACTCATCATGTTTAACATCCTGCGGTACAGCACCAACATTCTGCTAAAGAACTTTTCTAGGAAGCTGAACGACAAACTTCTCGACGCTGCCGATAAATAAAAAAAAGGAAAGCCACAACTGTCGATGCCAAATAACTGAATGTATTGCTTCTAATGTAGAGCAAGCACAAAACGAAACTGAGCTTCGTAAATAAATATTTTCCTGCTACAGTGTTCTTGTCCTCTAATTTCTTTTAAATGCATGCATGATTGTTCTTGCAGAAAAAAAAAGCTTCCGCGCAGTGCACCTGCGAGACCACCTCTCTTGAACAGCGCTCCTTATTTTTTCCAATCCGCCCCATCGTGTGACGTCACGCGGAGAGAGCTAAGGCCTTCATATTTTTCTAGAGGGTGTTGAGTCAGGTGGCACATCGGGCACGTGCCCCCCCCCCCCCCCACCCCATTTCTTTTTTCTGACATGGGACACAGAGCACAAAATGACCCTCCACCAAACTTTGTCCTGCCCGGCCTCCACTTCAGATCAAGGACGCCTCCCCCCCCCCCCGTAACAAATTTCTGCCATTTTTTTTAGAGCCAAGATTTCTCGTTCAAGCCGGGACAGAAGCGAACATCCTCCACCAGAAACGATCGAGAGAAGCTACACGACCGATGTGTTTCGATTTACGCCGAACACATTGCATATAACGCGCGAAAAATACCGCGCATAAAGCTCAAACGTGAGTACGCAAACATCTGTGCGTACAGCGAGCGCAAACCTACGGGCATTACGTAATCGCCAAGACCTCCTCCTACACGACATTCATCAAACTTCTTTCAAAGCCATACCGTAACAAATTTCGCAAGAATCACGGAGACGAAAACAATTCCGTGTGGAGCGCAAAGCGCTGTTACATGGAAACGAAACACGAATTGCAAAACCAAGGATTCTAGCGTATGATTAGATTGTTCAAAAGCTCGAAGCACCACTTACCCGTAGGAAGATGGCGGTGTCATCACCCAAGCAGACAGACGAACGTCCCCTTGTCGCTTCGACCGCAAAACCGAGAAAGAGAAACACACACACAGTTCAATCACCTTGGTCTTGTCGCGCAGCACAACGAGGTTTTACACTCATTGTCGTCAAGCGGAGCACAAAACATAGGCACGGTGACGCGAAGTAGACACTCACAGAGATGAAGTAATATGTGATGCTTCCAATCATATTCGTACACCGGCTATAACAAAAAAGGCGGGAAGCGAAGCTTTTACCGCTACATACTGAGGTAATCGAACTTATCTCGGTCACAGTAACAAGCGCGTCTTCTCATTACGACACTGCGTTATACGCGCTTCACCTTTCACACACGGCTCTCTCCGTATGACACGCTCAGGCACTGTATCAGGGGTCCCGATAAACAAGAATTACACCATCTCCCACTCAAGGGAGCCATGAGGTGATGCGAGGCAGCAGTGGAGCCGCACACCAAGTTTCCGTTACGTTCACTCTGCGTTTCACTTAGTTTGTGAGGTTTGTATTTGGTGTTTGTGTTATCATTACGTTGTTTGTGCGTTCCTTTCCGTTAGCGCCGAGTGAACGAGTGGCGCCGACGTTGACGTTACAACTCGTCTGAACGGAAGCGAAGCGATAATGACGGAAGCCGACCGAGCGCACGCGCTTATATACATGTGAAATGGGGGAGGGAGAGGAGTGGGTTACAGGCTGCATTTGGCTGCGGCGCGGCTGCATCACGTGGGAGGAGGGGCTGCGCCGCGGCTGCCGCGCGGGGGAGAAGAGAAGTTGACCGAACACCTGCGTAAAGGAAGAGAGTGGTAAAGAGAGCAGGAGCATGCCCAGTGGGCGCGGACGCCACCACCGACGACGGACACAGCCCCGAGCAAAAGCTGCTTCGCATCTAAAACAGAGCTAAGCAAAACACGTCCAACTCAATGGCTTGACTGCGGCCGACTGATGCCCCGGTGCCCTGACACGGCAGAGGGATAACGGCCAAAGTTTCCAGGCAGGCTGCATTCGTTGCCCTTTTGTTTCTTGGAAAAATAGTCTGGGAAATTTTTATCTACTTTTAACGCGATATCGGTAAAGAGCCCGTTTCGCAGAAATTCCGGTGTCTGCGTCGGCGTCTTTGGTTTCGAGCGAAAATTCCGAGTTAGATGCAAATAAAGAAATAAAAAATATTTGGTTCGACTGGGACCCGGGATTCAAGCATGCGACCTCTTGCTCCGCGGCGCCATGCTGTCAGCCACCAGGCATACATCTACTAGTATACTATCGACAAGCTATTTACATACACCATTTACCGCTGGTTGTACGCATATCTCAGAGGTTCTTCAGCGGCTGACTGTCACCCGCGTGATGTTGCGAAGGGCCCACGGGCGCACTTTTAAACCGCATCGCCCCGCCGTGTGGCCGTGTTTCGTCGCTCCGCATGCATGGATATATGATACGAAGGACGTCCGCACTTTGGCTTTCCTTTTTGCACGGTTTAGGCCGCCTCCGAGAAGCAAAGCGAGGCTAGCGCTTGGGAATTCTCGCTCCGCTTTGGTATTGGCAATTTTTTGATAATGACCAAGAAGACGTTAGCGTGGTTCATCGTCTCGCTTGCTACTACAGGCGTCCAGTGATGATTATGGTATACACAATCAGGGATGCAACAGCCCATATAGTATTTGGAGCAATTTTTGGAGCAGCAAAATGTTGCTTTTGGAGCGCAAAAATCCAAATTTGGAGCAGGTTACGAAAAGAACCCTGCATTTTTTAGCCCTAAATCCCAAATTTGGAGCAGTATAACAAAGAAGGCTTATTTTAAGAAAAGAAAACAAAAATATGTAGAAACCATTCAACATCAGCTAATTCGTGCACAGTGCACGTGAACACTGCTATTTCAATAAAAGCATTGTGGTGAGCCATCCCACGGTGCGAACAATGACTAAGTCCACATTAGCATTTGCAGAACCTGTCAAATAATTAGACAGGCAATGGAAATGCTAACGTGGACCTGCGAACCTGGCAACCAGGAAATTTGGGAGATTCGTAAAGCAGGAGCAAGTGGGGGTAGCGAAAAAAGAAAACTGGCATACGCTTTTGCCTATTGGGCCGCAGAAACGCCATACGCAGCAGCTCCAAATGATTGCCAATAATTTTTTAGACGTCAGCGATCATACTAGTACTCGTAATCACACGGCGCGTGCACGAATGAGTAATTAAGGAACAAAATGTGCTGTGTCCCTGACAGCTAGTACCTAATAGCCCCTTCTAAATCTCAGTATGCTTTTCCGCAGGACACCAGTGTACTGCGGCAAAAGTGGCTTAAAAAGCATTCAGCATGCAATAAAACAAGCATCGGAAATTTGAGAACCACTCAGGGGCGTAGCCAAGGGGGGGGGGGGGGGGGTTCAACCCCCCCCCGAAAATTTTCAGCTTTGCTTGCGTATATAGGCACGCACACATACAAACGCACTCACGATCATACATAAAGTATGGTTGAACCCCCCCCCCCCCGAAAAATCTTTCTGGCTACGCCCCTGGAACTACTGTACTTTTCTATTGCGATAGCAACTATATGGACACTCTCGACGAGTTTTTGCCGTCATCTCCCGTATAAAGTCCAAATTGATAACATATCCCTGTGCATAGTATGTTCTACCGCGGGTAAAAGCACGCGAATGCGGGCGACGAACGCGGCTGAAGCAGATATCAAACGAGCCAGCCCATCTCCGTCGCTCGGAGGGCGTATGCGATAACACCACTCTGCTCGGGAAGCCTGCCATCAAAGTATAGAGGAAACGCCCCGCACGTCTTGAACGAGCATGAAAAGACGCGAGAGGGGGGCGGGGGGGGCTGTCGCTCGAGTAGCAACTTTCAACTTTGATTGTAAGGTCGCGGTTGCGATCGCTGGCGCGCGCGCTATCTCGGCAGCCATCAGCGGGCGGCTCGTATATCCTGCTACGTGCTGCGCTCTCAGTGCGAAGACACTGTGCAGAAAGACAATCTTTCCCTGGAGTGGCCGTATTCTCTTACACCAACGTTTTGAAGAGTTACGCGAGATCGGATACAAAAGAGTTTGCTGCCAGCCTCACTTCGTATAACATTACAATTTGTCGCTATCGCATTCATTGCTTCGTCCTTGCGGTGAAACTGACTTTCTTTTTTTCTTTCGTGAGGGGTTAGGGTTAGGGTCTGCGCGTCTGTATTGGATGACGATGCCCACGCTGCAGATTACCAACACGGCCTGTATTTCTTGCTCAAATTTGCGCAACTGGGAAAGTTTTAGGCTGGTCGGGCATTTTGGCGCAGCGTGGCGCAATTTTAACCAATTTCACGGTTTTGGCTCAGCTTGGCGCAAAAATAAGGAATTGTATCAAATTGGCGCAATTGGCGCAGCTGTTGCATCTTTGCACAATGACCACATATACACACAAATGACATACAAGGGGGGGGCAGTAACACTTGAACGCGAAAGGTAACTTGCGATGACTTTGTGAGCAAGTAAGCAAGAGTTTGAGGGGATTCGTTTCAAATTCGCGGCTTGTAATGCATGCGGAACGAGATAACACACTCGGTGCTAGGTCTACACGCTCAAGTAGGCGATTGTACTTGCGGTTGTTTTCGCATAAAACGTCTCTGATCTCCTTAAATTTCATGGTTGCTGTGGAAGGGAGCATCCAGTAGCTGCAGCACAGCCAACGGTAAGAGCGGGACTGGTTGCCTTCGTCGCATGGATTTCCTTAGATGGTTTGGAGTTAAAATTGTGTTTCAGTGCTGGCCACAGGCCTTGGATTTGTTCGAATATCGCCACACCAATGACAGTGCTTTTCGATCCGGTGACAGCCGTCTCAGTTGTGTAACATACGTTTTTCCGCTGGTTGTGCGAAGAAACAAGACAATATGGCCTCGTACCAGACGGCGTTCTTTCGTACACAATATCAGTGGCTCTTGCCGTCACAGCCAGAGGCATGCGCAAACGGGCGGGACGGCGGTGCACCCACTCCCACTTATAGAGAAGGGAGGCGCCATATCTATCCCATAACTTTACTTCGTCGGACTTGACCCATCATTGTTTAACATGCAAGGTTACAGCCATGCAGGTTTGTGACAATAATGGCGCCTTAGGACAGAGGAGACAGACACACAGCCACACAGACAAACACATACATACACACACAGACGCAGACACACTAAGACAGACAGACACAGAGACACACACTTACAGACAGAAAGACACACACACAGACACGCGCATACAGACACACACACACAGACCAACACACACAAACACACGCACACAGACAGACAGACACACAAAAAGACCATAGACGACAGACACAGACGAACACAAAGAGACAGAGACAAACACAGAGACAGACACACAGATAGAGACAGACACAGACCAACAGACACACACGCACACCATGACAGACACACACACAGACACACGCACACATACGGGCACACAGACAGACACACGAAAAGACCATGGACAGACAGAGACACACACGAACACAGAGACAAACACAGACAAAGAGATAGACACACAGATAGACAGACACGGACCAACAGGCACAAAGACACACACACGCACACATACAGGCACACAGACAGATAGACACACGAAAAGACCATGGACAGACAGAGACACACAGACACACACGAACACAGAGACAAACACAGACTAAGAGACAGACACACAGATAGAGACAGACACGGACCAACAGACACACACACGCACACATACAGGCACACAGACAGATAGACACAAGAAAAGACCATGGACAGACAGAGACACACAGACACACACAAACACAGAGACAAAGACAGACAAAAAGACAGACACACAGATAGAGACAGACACACAAGCACAAAGACACACGCACACGATGACAGACACACACACAGACACACGCACACATTCAGGCACACAGACAGACACATGAAAAGACCATGGACAGAGACACACAGACACACACGAACACAGAGAGACAGCGACAAACACAAAGAGACAGACACACAGAGAGAGACAGACACAGACCAACAGACAGACGCACACAATGACAGACACACACACAGACACACGCCCACATACAGGGACACACACACACACGAAAAGACCATGGACAGACAGACACACAGACACACACGAACACAGACGAACACACAGACAGAGACAAACACAGACAAAGAGACAGACACACAGATAGACAGACAGACCAACAGACACACGCACACAATGACAGACACACACAGACACACGCACACATACGGGCACACAGACAGACACACGAAAGGACCATGGACAGACAGACACACACGAACACAGACGAACACACAGAGACAGACACAAAGAGACAGACACACAGATAGAGACAGACACAGACTAACAGACACACACGCACACAATGACAGACACACGCAGACATACGGGCACACAGACAGACACACGAAAAGACCATGGACAGACGATACACACGAACACAGACGAACACAGAGACAGACAGACACAGACAAAGAGACAGACACACAGATAGAGACAGACACAGACTAACAGACACACACGCTCACAATGACAGACACACAGACACACACACACATACAGGCACACAGACAGACACACGAAAAAACCATGGACAGACAGAGACACACAGACACACACGAACACAGACGAACACACAGACAGAGACAAACACAAAGAGACAGACACACACACAGAGACAGACACAGACCAACAGACACACACGTACACAGACACACGCACACAATGACAGACACACACAGACACACGCACACATACAGGCACACAGACAGACACACGAAAAGACCATAGACAGACAGAGGAACACAGACACACACAAACACAGACGAACACACAGAGACAGACACAGACAGACAAAGAGACAGACAAACAGATAGAGACAGACACAGACCAAAAGACACACACAGACAGATAGACTCATTCCTTCGGACCCCACAGAAGCCGCTGCACTCCCTGCTTTGCTTACTTATTAGATATAGCAGGAGCTCAAAAGTACTTTCACGCCCTGCCTTCATAAGCTCCTATAATTTCCATTCATTGTTCACTACGCCAACCTCTTTTAACATATTAACCTTGGACAAACATAACCTCCCCGCGTACCAATAGCTCACACCCAAAATATCACACTATGTCGAGATCTATTCTGTTATGGAATTTTCACGTCGGTTCGTTGTGTGGAAACGATGAGTTCCCAGTATTTCATAGCTGGCACACTTGCGAGTAAACATTCCACACAATTACACGTTCATTATTTCCTCGACATATCTGCCGGTTGTGCGGGTCACATTCGAGTGCATGAATAAAGGCTCCATAAACGCCTTAGCACTTTTCTTTTAAGGAAAACGTCGCGTTTCTCGTTTGAATCTATTACAAACACTAATGACTCACAGCGATAGCTTAAAATTCTTACAGACTAATTTGGATCGTACGCGCGATGCTACGAAATTATTGATAGAATAGATGACTGAACACCACTTCAATTTTTCTGTCGTGTTAGACCCGCATATCCGTGCGGGAACTGTTCAAAGCATACCACACACGATAACAAAGTTCCACACAACAAAAAACCCGCGCGTCATGCTCCCTGTACGCAACACCAGCTTTGACTCATTCCCATTACACGTAACAGATTTATTAGCGGCGGTAAAGTGCGAAAGCCGAGACCAGACATTTATACTGATAGCTGTTTATGCCCCCCCCCCCCCTGCACAGACTTGATGATGCAGTTCCAGATCGAGAAAATAATTAGAGAAAATAATTTTGCAAATGAATTTTTCATAATTCATGCAATAGAGGGTTACCCATATTATTTCGACAGGAAAAATGATAAAAAACTTGATGGGCGCTTGAGCTGCGCCGTGTTCGTATCGCCTTCCCAATCGCTAGCCTACCTTCGGTTTTAGGTGGACACTTAAGCCGTGCCGCTAGGAAAGCCAAAGAGCGGACGCCCTCCGGCTTCTATATCGATGCACGCAGCGCGACGAAACACGGCCACACGGCGGGGCGATGCCGTTTAAAAGCGCGCCCTTAGGCCCTTTGCGCCATCTTGTGGGTGATAGTCAAGCAGCTGAAGAAACTCCAAGATGTGCGTACTACTAACGGTATATGGTGCATATAAATAGCTCGCAGTTAGTATGCTAGAGGATGAATGCGTGGTGGCTAAGCTGCTAAACGCATTGCGCCATGGAGCGAGGGGTCATATAGGTTCGAATCCCCGGCCCCACTCGAATCAAAGATTTTTTATTATTTCTTAATTTGCACCTACCTCGAGTTTTCGCTCACAGACAACGACGCTGTCGCCGGCGCCGACAACACCATAATTTCTGCGAAACGAGCTCTTCAACGCGTTAAAGCCGTTTCATGTACCCGGACATACGGGAATTTTATGGAGTGGGCTGGCCGACGCAGCAGCTGCATCGGGAGAAACATCGGGCTTCGTGCGTTACGCAAAAATATCAATTCGATCAGTACGGACTCAGTTCCATAAATTCTTGAATTCGTATTGGCACACTTATTGGCAGACTGAAGGACCTGGAATGTTTCATTGGATGCCATATACGCACAAAGTGCTGTTTGCTCTCTCCCGTCCTTTCCCTCCTCGACACCATCACATCTCTCCTCCTCACGTTCACTTCCCTTTCTCACCCCCTTGCTAAACTATACTATACAAGGCTATGCTATGCTCTGCTAGCGTACCTGGATAGCCGAGTGATTAGGACGCTCGCCTTCGGATCGAGGGTACGTGGGTTCGAATCCCGCCACCTTAACAATGCTTTTAACAGCAAAGCTGTTTGGCAAATCGTTCCTTGTCCGACGAATCAAAAAACTATCATAATCATAAACGGGTATGTGCCACAGAAATTGGGCAAATCCCACTACTCACCACTTGTCCACTAAAAATGAAGAAGGCAACTGTTAGCCCATCAACAAATGGCTGCGAAGCTACGGCGCCGAGCCGAAGACCCCGAGTACGTACAACGAGAGAATACTAGGGAACCGGAAAGGCAACGGCGGCTGCGAGAAGACACCGAAGCGATGGAAGGCCTACGCCAACCACGACGTACCCGTAGATCTATGAGGGGTGCGAACGCTCGGTTTCAGCACGAGTTTCTGTCTCTGGAGTTTGGACATCCCTGTCGTCTCTGTGATTATCTCTCGTTTAACTCGAACCTCTCTGCGCTGAGAATCAACGTAGAAACAACGTAGCATCACCTAGCTAAAGCCTAGCAACGAGCAAGAAGCAACCTAGAAACAAACTATAAGCAACTATATTAGTCTTCATAATCGTCCAGTTTCGCTGTTTCAAGCCTTGTGCGGCTTAGTGTAAGCTTCGCCATTTTTTTCGGCAAGAATTTCTCTCTTTCTCTTTCTTTATATATTTCTTTGAGTCTGTTTGTTTCTCTTTCTCTCTCACTCCCTCTGTACTCGTTCTCAGGATTATTACAGGCCACGTAGTAGCGGTGAGTAGTGGTATCTGCCCAAATTCTGTGGCACGTACCCGTTCATGATGATGATAGTTTTTGAGTCACGACAGACATTTCGCGCCAAGCTAGAGCATCTTCGCTGTTAAAAAAAAAACCAAGCGACTGACCCGAAAAAACAGTACGAAGTAATAAGCCCAATTATCTCAATTAAGCTTTACGCCAATGGCTTATCTGCTGATAAAGCTACTGAGGAAAGCAAGCTCAAAGCATGCAGAAATACTTATCTGCCGCTGTCGCTCCGGAGCCCTCGAAACACACATCCTTTCACCACCTTGCCCCGATTCTGCGGGGGGCCTGGAGATTGTCGCGCCATCTGGGAGCAACAATACAAAACCGTAAGAGTTTTCCATAAAGGGAGAACTGGCGCTGTGACGCTGTTGTACATAAAGTCACTGGAACGGGAAAAGCAAGGTAAATGTAAATGGTAGCGAAGCTTCCATAGAAGCCCATACGTTCAGAAAATGGCTGCTCATCAGCTGGTCATGGGGCTTGGCGCCATCTGTGTGAGGAGGGAGCACTTCCGGCAGAACAAAAAATAAAGCGGATGTGACGAAATATCCGGTAAAAAAGTGACGTCATTTTGTTGGCACTAGCGCGAAATTTGACCTCAAATTATTTTTCTTAGGCCCCTGATCGCTAAGGACTCGCACTACGGCGAGCCGGCAAGCCCTTGAAGAATGCGCTTGAAGCCAACGCTAGCTAAACTAATATCGACCCGTGACTAAACTGTGGTGTTTAAGTGTACCGTTGTGCAGTTCGCCTCGGTTTTACCAGGAAACTTTATTCTTTGAGCTTTTATTCTGCGTTCGTGTCATCTTCCACAGAGATAAAGTAGGCAACAGCGTACCTCCTCATGTTTGCAACGTTGCTTATTTGCTTCGCACATGCGCAGGGGACTTAAAGAGCGCATTGCATGTGTGCTTCAGTTCTAACGAGAAGAACTGACGCCTGGTCACGCCAAAATAATATTTCAGTTTTATTCAATGGTCAGAATAACGCAATTTAACACACCCTACACAATGAGCAACAAATGTCATAATAAGTACAAAAGATGCGTACACTACGTGCACTATGTTTTGCCTCTTGTTCCGATAAATTAACCTTACGTGTAACGTATCAAGACATGCGAATTGTAGTGATTGTAGCGCGACAGATAACTTAGCGATCTGCTCACCGATAACAGCAAATATAGTAGGCACCGCGTGTTCACCAAGGAAACCGGGCAGCAGGAGTACTGATCCAAGAAAATCCAGCAAGCACACTACTCCGAACCGTTGCCCCGGTGTCTTATCTAGAAGAGAGGGCTCGCCAGGCGTACGCGTGTTGCTGTTGCATCCTTGGAACACCATATCGTTTCCGCGAGTACCGAGGAAAGCGTTCGGCGTGAAATGTTAGCCGCCTCGTGGCGTTGTCCGTTGAACACCGTAGCCAACACGTTTACCAACGATGAAACGCACCTCGCAACTTCGCGCACACCAAAATCAAATTCTCACCACAATAACTCACAGAACGCATGCAAGTGCGAAACACCAGAACACCTGAGGGGGCGTGACGCCGCAGACTAACTTACGCGCGCGCCTTTCTATGCACCGCAAGGGCTGCACTGAATGACAATGACGTGCGCCTCTCTTGAGGGGGCGCTAAGAAAAAGGTTTTTCGTAAGAATTAAACACTGTCGTACATTCTTGGCCCATCGCACCTACATAATATTGTTCGGGAAATAAATGTAATTTGTAAAACATAAAGATTGCTTTGCGTTTGAATAAAACTTGGTTTTTCGCTATTGGTGTTTGTTCCCTCCAAACATAGTCGCGTTTCAATCGCAGCACCCATAACTCCCCTTGCTGGTGTCGTTGGCAATAGGTTCTGAACCGTTTTTCGCCCGAAGCTTCGCGACCTATTTGAATCGACCTTGGGAAAAGTACAGAGAACATACACACCTCTTGTCATTCAAGAAATGGGGTAGCAGTTCGCTTTCAGGGGCTTTAAGAACAGTTATACCACACATATCTCGTTACATAGAAAAAAAAAACGTTCACAGAAAATCACAGAGAATTCGGAGCTCGGTGCATGTTGCGTTGCAAAAGTATGCGACACTGGGAGCCGGCCTAGTTGGAAAATATCCATGGTAACGATATTTGTGAAAGAACACGGCCAAAAGAGGAGCATCTGTTGCATTGCTTGGGAAAAAAAATTCGCTCCTTTGATTATTACGTTAAGGCATGTAATCACGAGCTGTGCTATGTGCGCTTTTGATGAGTTATTTTGACTACAGTCGGATAAAACTTTAGAAGTCAGCGGCATTTCCTCCTCAAAAGCGGATGAACACAAGCCTGCACCAATGGGCGCGCACTCGTGACTGACGTCATGAGCGGGACGGCCGGTGGCTCCGCCTTCGGAGAACATCGGCGCGTGCATGAGCGGGACTATTTCTGTAGTCGCGGAGGCGATCGGCTGTCGCGCTTCGGTCGTCTGGGCGGGGCCTCTCCTGCCTTCTTAAGTTGTATCCGACTATACATCGCGCGGATCGATGGGTTTTTAAGTGAATGTTTTCGGGAAAAAACAAACAAATTGTTAGACTGCACTCGTCCTTGTGTTTCTCCTCTTTGTCCCCGTGTTCTTGCACAAATATCGTTTAGACAAAAGTATGAATACGAGCAACAACAACATGCACGTCAAAAAATCAACCATCAAAACTGAGCTCAATGGAAAGCGATGGCAGTGGAAATGTAGCAGTCAGTTTCTATAGCGCGCTGATGGTTATCTGTAAGTCCAAAGGCGTCAATTTTATGCCAAGCATAATAAGGGCTGCCCGGCAATGTTATTGTGCATGAACCTTCTCCGGCAACCACGCGAATCACGCTGCACTAGTATAGGGGCGACGTAAACATTCTCCGAAATAACATTTGGGAATAGTGAACGAAACGTTTACCTCAACAAAGGCGGTTATCATTCCTGGGAACAAAATTTTCCCCGCCGTATCCTTTACGGCCATACAGCCCGTCGCTTGGAACATTTTTTTCCCGCTCCTAAAAAGCAAAGCGCGTTTTGCCCGCTTTTCGACGGTTGCTGCATCCGGGAGCGCAGCACCCAGCAATTTCTTGGTGTCTTGGTAGGCTTGTTAACGACTAAGCGTCAGAACTACGTGTACGCTTCGTGTACACTTCGCTTCGTGTACGCTTCGTGTACGCTTTTCTCAAGCTATAAAAACAATCGGCCGCCAAAGCAGCGTGCGTCGGTGGCCGGGAGAAGCAATCGAAGCGAGTGAACCGAACCATTTATCGTGCGAAATGACCACGTGACCACGGAAAACGAATCGCGAGCGATGGGGGTGGAGCGGGGAGCGCGCAACAGCGAAGCCGAAACGAGCGCAGTAATTTTACTGTTACAGTACTTTAGAGCAGCTGGTATCATTCAGGCACCTCACCTAGCGAAACAGATCTCAACCACGCCCTTCTTTCAACGTGGCCTCTGAGATCCGCCTCCGCTGTGCGAGGAAAAACGCAAGGTTAACCGAAAAAAAAAAGGCAGGAGTCAGGGGAAGACGGAAGCTTGCGATGAAAAATTCGTAAACAGGGGGAGTGTGTTGGGGCCGACGTTTCGAGAAGCGCACTTGTCTTCTTCAAGGCTACAACTGTTTTTTTTTTTTCGAGAAATACACCAAGGTACACGAACCCCGATCGAGGTGCGAGTGCCACTATTAGACACCCAATTGAAGGATTAGGGTCGCCTCCAATTTTTTAATTTATTTGCTTATTTACCTGACGTACACGTGCGCTGCTCTGGCGTCACTTCTGCGTGTCTGTGCGTGTGTGTGTGTGTGTGGAAGGGGAGGGGTTGAGATGACGTCACATGGGAAGTTGGATCGTTCAGCAAAAGCAAAACTACGCAGGTTTCACTAGTTCAATGCGCTTAGAATTCATCTCAGTTTAGCTTAACTATTTTCAGATTTTTCATCTTTAAAATGTACCCCACTGGCGTAGCGAGCGGGAGAGGGTTGGGGGAAAGTCACCCACCGTCCCCCAAAAAAGTATTTTTTTTTAACTGAAGAGCAGTTTGAGGCCAAGCTATCGGACCCAGACCTGAAGAATCAGCGAAGCTTGGTTCAACGGGCACGAGAGATGGCGAAGGCCCGCGGCTACCTGGAATAAGGAGGCCGCCCACCTTGGGCGCACAGTGCGCTTGCTCAGAATAAACCTTTATTCTCTAAGTTTTGCATGCGTACATATACACGCACACGTACAAACACGCACATGAACATACATAAAAGCTGGTTAATCCCCCGGGAAGTAAAATTCTGGTTACGCCCCTGATGTAACTTATTATGTAGGTTTTATGACGATATTGACAGCCAATTTAATTTTATATGAAAAAATTGCACCAGCTACGCATTAGTAGCGCGAAGACTAAAGAAGCGGCGGAGCTGGTGGCGTTGCCCTCCTCTTTTCCCTCCTCCTCACCCTCATTTCCCTTTCCCACCCCTTGCTCCACAATGTGACACTTGGGGAGGTGCGAAGCACCGGTGTTTCTCGCAGGGACACGTCAATAGCAATGAGAGGACAGCGTCCTCTCATTACTAGACAGCGTCGCAGACAGCGTCCACCGCAAAAACAGCTTTGCCTGAGCCAACGCGCCGCCTTATATATTTGCCACTCGGAGAAGCACACGTCGTCTCTCGCGTTGTTGTGATCAGTAAAGGAGGGGCACGAGGCGCGTGCCGAACGCGGAAGCGCGGCAACGGTGCGCGAGAAGCAAAGTCACCCGATGGCACGCGCACCAGCCACGTCGACGCAGAGGATTGGCCAGATAGGGGCTCGTGGCATGCGACCCGAGTCGTGATGGTGAACGACGAAGGATGATCGTGGCACTGTGCTGTGGGGCGCCGGACGGAGAAGGTCGAGGAAGGAGCAAGCGTCGCATCCGCGGCGAAAGCGGCTGGTACTCGGTTCTGGAGGTGGTGGCACGCAAGGCCCGGGGAGCGGCCATCGACCTTGGAAGGCTCCAAGCGAGGCTGCCCGGACCCGTCGCCCCTCAATACGGCAGTTCCGGGATCGCCAGCAGCCTTTCTCTTTTCGGCAGGACGGCTGCAGACCACAGTTCAGTCAAGGAGACGCCCGTCACCTGTGGAGTCCTGAAGCAAGGGACCAAGGCCCAGTTAGGCCTAACCTCGACGGACCGAGGACGGAGAAGACTACTGGGGACACACGCGACGAGAGCAAGCGGTAGGCTGGACGAAGGCGACCGACGATGAATTTGGAGGTCTACTGAGGACGTCGGCGACGGTCTCGACGAGAGATTCACGCAACGGGAACATCCAGTCGTCGCGACGTAATGTAAGAACAGTCTGATGATGATGATGATGTCTGCTGCCTCTTCTCTTTGGAGCGGGAGATCAACGGTCTATGCCGGATCGGGCAAGGGAGAAAAAGACAAAGCGAAGGTCAAGTTAAGAAGAAAATTTTAAAGGTGGGAGGAGAAAGGGGAGAAAAAGAAAAGAAGAGAAAAAGGTTGGTAACATCCAATGCGCCCTCGGCGCATCATAGCCGCCGCTACCGCCGCGGCGCGCGCGTTTGCTCGACCTGTTTTCTCCACCAGCATTCGAGCCGCCGCTTCGTAGCCTCCACCGCTTCCCAGCTTGGCGGCTCGCCGGACCCGCGAAAACCGAGAGCCCTTGCCAAAGCGCTGTTGTCGTTTGTTGCGCCCGTCGCGCCTTGTGCCGAGGTGCCAGAGTCCTGAGCATCATGTATCGCAGGGCGCAGGCCAGTACACTCCAGCACAATGTGCCGGATTGTCTCTTCTGCGCCCTGGCACAAGGGGCACATCGTGTCAAACTCGGCAGTGTACCTGGCGCGCAGCGAGCGTGTCCTAAGTACACCACTTCGCGCCTCGCACAGTAGCCCGCTGCCCCTGGAGTTGTCATACAACGCCTCCTTGGCAATATCCGTCTTTGCCTCCCAATACAAGGCCAGGGCCCTCTTCGCTCGTCCCGACTCCCTCCATCTCTCAGTCTCGACCGCGCTGATTCCCGCACCTTTTTCCTTGTCGTGATCTATCTATCTATTGCTGCAAGGCCCATAGTGGCCAGACTGAGTTGATGAGACTGGTCTAAGCCTAGCTAGAACGCATCGTTTAGCTAGTTGCCGTTCTAAGCATGAACTGAGATTTTTGGAAAATGTAAATAGGGCTTGGTTTGAATTATTCAGTGTCCTTAACGCTTTTTCATATTATCTTTTTGCGCATTATAAACTTTGTTTTGCCGTCCTACCACGGTCTCCTGTGCCCGTCTCACTCTCTCCAGGTCCATTATTGCAAGCACCCCCGAGATAACACGTGACAGTTGTCTCTCGCGTGGCGTTCTCTCTCCCGGGCGAGCGCGCGTTCTCACGAGCTTTTCCTGAGCGAACATACCGGTGAGTCTTATTTGCCACTTGCTTTACCGTGACCAGTTTTGGGCAGTAATTAGTAACGCGTTACCGGTAACTAGTTACTTTTTTCGGTAACTTCTAACTAACTTTTAAGTTAGAGGAACTTGTAACTGTAACACTGTTAGTTCTTTTACAGCGTAATTGCAAGGGAAAGACCCGTTACAGTTACTTCTGTTGTTAAATGCGAAGCATTTCTAAGCGAACCTCAGGCACTTTGGCCGTTTCTATCTACGTATCTACCTATCTATCTATCTATCTATCTATCTATCTAGCCGCCTACGTCTGGGCGCTCTCCTGGTCGTCTCCATAACTTGTAATATACCAAAATTGGCATAGCAGGGCATCAGTGTATGGCGAAGACGATTCACTGGTCATGACATGAATAACGCAAAATACCTGTCGCATACGTCATGAAGCCCTTTCTCTCAATCACGTGTGGCGCGTACCCGCATACCAGAGTTCATGTTATGCGGATATGTGCCACAGGTGATACAGTCTCAACCAACACAGTAACGGCGAACACGTACATTGACACTCAAGGGAGTGATAATAATATTAATTGTAGGGATTTTATCTCCCAAAACCGTTATATGATTATGAGAGACGCCATATCGAAGGGCTCCGGAAATTTTGATCATCTGGTATTCCTTAACGTGCACCGAGATCGCACAGTACACGGGCATCTAGCATTTTGCCTCCATCGAAATGCGACCGCCGCGGCCGGGATCGAACCCGCGACCTTCGGGTCAGCAGCCGAGCACTGTAACCGCTACACCACCGCGGCAGACGCAAGGAAAGTGAGGGAGCTGAAGACAGAACACCCCTGGAAGACGCTCAACTAGCATCCACTCATCCACGTGGTCCGCAACGTGGACTACGTGGATTACAAAAAAACCGGGTTGAATGCTCCCCTACAATAAATATGCCGAGAGAACCAGGCCTCTCATCATTACCGGTGACTTCAACATTGACGTATCAAGACCCAACAACGCCTGGTCCTTATACTGCGTGAAAGACGGCGTGGATGTGGACAGGGCATCAAAAGGCATCGCTGACACGTCCAGGACAAGAGGCATAGATTATTTCATCGTAAGAGGCATCCAGGGTTTCCACCAGCTGCACTATACCTCGCCCTTCACTACACTTAGACTCCTCATAGCCGCGATCACGAACGGATCCGATTAACAAGCCCGCTCCAGCTGCTGGTGCTCACCGATCACGGTGATGATGACCTTGTTCAAGAGCTGTCAAGAACTCCTCCTACACATACACACAGGTTCGTGAAACGTGCGTGCGTTCTCCGTCATAACGGACAAGTATAAGCATAACAACTGTAACACAACTGTAACAACTGCAACTCTGACTGTAACGTACGTGTAGTTCGCCTACGCGTGCCACTCGGCTGCGTACCATATATCTAGGGAAACTTTCCCAAATGAAGCTTCGTTGCGAGTAACATCTGTCCTGTGCATCTGTGTTCCTTCTTTGTCCTGTCGAAGCGTCCTGAGGTCTCGCCGTATCTCGCGAAGTCTTCTTCTTCGAAACTATTGTTTATCCTGTACATGACGCGAGTGCGTCGTCCTGGATACTCCAACGACGGAACCAGGAGGTCAAGCTTCCCTGCCCTATCGTGGTCGTACTGGACAGCCAGGACTTGATTTTGATAAGTTCGTGGTTTGATGAGTCTTTCAAAGCGGTCCCGCGTAATACCGTGCCCCAGTGAGCCGCAGTCCCAGAGAATGTGCTCTAACGTGCATTCATGTTGTTTGCAAGCTTTGCATGTAATTTCTACTTCATTTGCTCCGTACCAGTTCCTCATTTGAACCGGTGAATAGTATATGATTTTGTTTGTAGTTGTCTTAGTATTGTTCTTCAACCGCTTGAGCTCTCGGTTTGCGTGGGGGTGCGAATGAACTCTTCTGCCTGGATAGACGGGCTAAGCGATTTCATTGTATGTAGCCAATTTATCTTTGTGTAGCGGGGCCAAACCAGCGAAGTAAGGGCTATTTGTACAAGCATACCGGTCAGATAGATCGCGGGCGACGCTGTTGGCCGACTCTAAACCCATGTGTCCGGGGAACCAGTATATGTACTGGATGTCCATGCTTTTTGTGGTACTGATCACTCTGGCCGCCAGTGGAGCAACCCTTCATCTGCCTAAGCAGGTGTCAGCGGTCCACAGCGTGCCCTGTAATGTAGTTCACGTTAGGATCTCCGCTGACATACCTTGGGTGCACGTGTGGCAGATAGCCAGCGTAAAAATGTCAGGTGGTATATTATATTAAAAGAAATAAGCTATTGATCCTTTTTTTTATAAATCCTATCGACCGCCATTCTCAGCAGCGGGGAGCTTGATGAAAACTTTGAAGAAAGTTTCAGAGGATCCCAGAGCGTTTGACTAGGTCGTTTAGGACGGCATTCATGAACTCTTCAAGCATTGAACGGCTCTATGAGTAGTGCATCTCCTGCGTACATGAAAACGTCGTGTTCAAGTGCATAGAATCTGACGGAACAAACTTTTCGAAACACAAAAGCTTACGAGGTTCCTTATGCATTCGGCTAAGACGAGCCGAAGGCGAAAGCCATCTTCTTCTTTTAGATGCGAAGCAGCTTTTCGCTGTGTCCGTCCTTCCATTGGCGACCGTTCGCTCGGGAACCATGTGTGCTGGCACGCGCTAGCGCGTTCGGGCCTGTGTAAGGGGCTGGGTAAGACGCTGTGGCCTCTCCCCCTTAGAACCATCTATGCTGGCACACGCTAGTGCGTTCGCGCCTGTGTAAGAGGCTGGGTAAGATGCTATGGCCTCTCCCCCTTACACTCTCTCAGCAATCACGTGATGGCGTCGGGGAACGAGATTCTGCAGACGCGCGATGAACCCGCGTGGCGTGCTCTAACAAGAGTTCGGGACGAGTAACAGCAACTACAGTGAATTCATGGTGTGCTCCACATGCAAGGACGCGTTAACATCGGGCAAGGTGCCCGTGATGAACGGAACTTTAAGACGACCCATGCGAAGCTTCGCATCCCCACATGGTTCCCTTTAGTGGGAGATGGTGTAATCTTTTTTCTTCTCACCCGATGTATTGATCCTTCCGGCCCCCTCCGAAAGCTTTCTGCACTTAACGCGGTATCGCATGCACTGCCTCCAGGATCGGAGGCATTGCAAAGCTATCTCCGCCTCACCTGGTTTTGCACTGCCTCCGTGATCAGCCCAACTTTGACTAAGAGATAATGTCATGTGATGGCGTCAAAAATTTTGGCGACATGAGACGTCACGCGGACATATGGTGACGTCATCGCGAGATGATTTTTTGCTCGTGTTGATGCCACCGAGAGTCAATTTTCGCGTTCGATGAGGCATCTAAGGCTCTCACCTTAATAGAGAGTTTTAGAATTGGGGACCCGAGACAAGTGGATCTCCAAGCTGCGTTGGGTAGGCTGCTCTTGAGTTCGGAGGAGGAGCTAGCACGGTTTGAGAGTTGGGTAAAACGCGCGGGACGCCTCATGTGGGGAAATTAAAACTATGCAAAACGTGGGCCGCACTGCGTCGTGGCCCGCGCTGCGTCTGCGTCGTCTCGCTGGCGACGCAAAACGCCTTGGGAACCCGCGCTTAGTATTAGATGTTTGGGTCCTGGGCCAACGCAAACGCAAGAAACCAAGAGTGAATCGGGTTCTGAGCATGCGCAGTGGCGGCTCGCAAATTTCTTGGGTCCCCAATTCTCAAACTCTCTATTGGTTCCGTTGCTGCGCTCTCCCATAGCGTAGAGTAGTACATAACGTTCTAACCTGTCATAACGTGCATCTCTCTGAACGATCCAATAAGGGATTGCCGCGTACAGCTCTACCATCTTAGAGCAAGTGGTACTCAGTACCTTTACGATTTCTTGTCTGAACTTCTTTTTAAAGCGCAGACAGTTGCGATCCCATAGTACTGCAGTATGAAGTAATGCTGCTATTTTAGAGCATGGGTACAGACGACAGACTCTGCCCAGGCGGCGCTGCGAAAAACACCGCCACCAGCGCTCTCATCGCAGCCCTGGCGCTAATTGGGTAGTGCCAACACTAGTGCAAGGAGGGCCGTCCGCAAGCGAATGTGCATAGACCACAATAGACCCCTCTCTCTCTCTCTCTCTCTCTCTCTCTCTCTCTCTCTCTCTCTCTCTCTCTCTCTCTCTTTCGTTGGTGTCGAGGCACGGTTACCTGAAAATCAAGGACCGGGAAAGTATCTTCTGCCAGTCGACGCTTCAGAAAAGTGGGAATCTCATCAAAGCGAACTGCAGGTACAATGCAAAAGAAGTTTCAGTTATGTCGGCGTGCTGCAACTCCCAAGTACAAGCGAGCATCGCACGACATCCGAGTTCGAGGGAAGCCCTCCGACGTCCGTTCTGTAGTGTCTAAATGCGTTAAAGTATGGGTATATACATAACGACAAAGCGATGAAGTACATACACGATCAATTTAGTTGCCCCGCCACGGTGGTCTAGCGGTTATGGAGCTCGACTGCTGACCCGAAGGTCGCGGGATCGAATCCCGGCCGCGGCGGCTGCATTTTGGATGGAGGCGAAAATGTTTGAGGCCCGTGTACTTAGATTTAGGCGCACGTTAAAGAACACCGGGTGGTCGAAATTTCCGGAGCCCTCCACTACGGCGTCTCTCATAATCATATCGTGGTTTTGGGACGTTAAACCCCAGATATTATTATTATTATTGTAAGCCTATAGGGCGGTTGTACGGGCAACAGGTACGGGAAGTGATAACCCCCACCTCCACCACTGGATCAGGGATCTCAAGCTCACCTGAGCTAGCGGGCCGCAGTCATGATATTTAACCGATGAGCCGGTAAGGTGACGAAGCTTAGAGCAGGAAAGGTGGGGTGGGGGGGGGGGGGGGTCTATTCGAGCAAAATGTCAACCAACGTTGCTATTTGACAGAAAGCTTTTCCATATATCATATATGGGTCATTTCTGAAGGGGATTTCGCGTCAGGTTTCGAGAAACATATATTGATACTGATCTCGAGAATTACTCACATCTTGAAATCTGGACGCCCATCTTGAAATAGACCGTTTTTGTTCTACGGTTGTTTTAATTAACACAGGGTGATCGCATGAGGTGCCTCACGAAAAAATGCTTGGGACAAGTCACGTCTGTGTAGGTCATAAACATACTTAGTACAAAAAAAAATTGCAGTGGCTTAGCTCGGCTATGGCAGGATATACGTAGCGTTAGCAAAGGTTCAGCTGATTATTCTGAGCTTTCCAGATGGCCTAGAATTGCCGCTAATTGCCAGGCAACTACTTCGGCATCCGATGACATAAGCTTCTCTGCTCTTCTGCGCCGTTGAGCAGCATTTGCGCTCTCCTCCATGGCGTTACCCACCTGCAAACGCTAAAGTCCCTTGATATATAGAAAGTAACGACACTCTCCTCCATATTCTCTCCCAAGTGTCCAACCCTCCTCTCCCAAGTGTCCAAACCGTATTTATCTCCTCTCCCAAACGACCACCTTCAGGGTGTCTACCGAGTTGACATTTCTAAATTCCCTGAGTTTTCCAGGTTTTCCCTGAGTGTTTTTGCTGAAATTCCCTGAGTGAAACAGAAGTTTGTTTCATGTCAAGATGGGTAGAGACCCTATCGCTCGGTGATGTCACTTTCTAATACACATTTTAGAAAATGAAAACGACTTACTCCCATTTGAATAGTACATAGAACAGATAAACCTCAATATAGCGAAGTTGGTAAAAGCCGCAACTCACTTCGTTATATCGAAACTTCGTTAAACTGAAATTCGACCTGTCATGCAAGGCATAGTTCCTGAAGGATTAATCTTAAACTGAAAAGGCCACAAGAATGCTCGACTAATATGGCAACATGAAAAACTTTTTTTTTATTTTTTGCGTGAAAAAAAAAATCAATTTTGTTGAGCCTGAGATGCAGCAATCACAGTTAGATGCCTTGCCAGAGTGTTACATGTAAAGACGAAACAAATGCGGGTTTAATGCACTGTGGAATTGCGCTTGTTCTGCTGCTGCGGGTTGTTGTCAAATCCTCGCGCGTTGCCCAGAGCAATGCAACGCCTTTGCTATCATGTTGCCCAACCGAACTATTTGCTCTCCACGAACGCACAACACTGAAAACCATCCCACGTTAGAAAAAAAGAGTCAGTTTCACCGCGAGAGCAAAATAGTAAATCCGATAGCAACAAAGAGGAATTTTATATGAATATAGGCTAGCAGCTCGCTCCTTCAGGAAACGCAGCCGCTGCACTAATTGAAGTGCCCTATCTATGATCTATGGCTCAGGGACGGATTTAGGTACATAATGGAGGGGGGGGGGGGGGATACAAAGGCTGAAGCCAACGCTCAGCAGTACATTTTGGTGGGTCACGCATATTTACAACAGCCCAGAGGGGATTATGGCGGTGCCTAAGAAGCCTTCGTTGCAAATGTGCATAGGGAAGCAGGAAAGGGTAGAGCAATGAGAGGTAGAGAGCAGGGACAAGATTCTCTTTACCCCTTTTGGACAGTGGCAGGCAAAGCAACTTGACAAAGGGGGCAAACTCGACAAGCAAGCCTGACAAAGGAGGTGGACGACAGGCACTGAAGGGAGGGGCGGGGGCTGGTTTGGAGGGGGGGGGGGCGATCGCCGCTGCCCCCCCCCGGGATCTGCCACTGCTATGGCTTCAACGAAAGTTATGCAATTAGAGCACAACACCTACAAAGGTATGAGCCGTCTGCTGATCCCCACTAAAGATACCGCGGCGCACGCGACCACGCCCGCTGGTACAAAGTACGCACTTCCTGTCGGACTCACGCAGCCAGCACCCCCCCCCCTCCCTTCCCAACGCGCCGGCTCCTATCTCCATGTGCCCATCGCGCGAATGAGACGGTCGGCTCGTTTCATCTCTGCTTAAGCCCCGTTCGTCGGCAGCGCTCGCGCACTTTCACTCGCACATGGAGCATGCGACGCGTGGGGTGATGTAATCGCGATTTGGACTTGATAGGGAAGATCATGGCGAAGGCAAAAAATTCGCGTCGGAGTGTCTATATAATTGCTATCGCAAAAAAAAAAAAGCAATATAGCTGCGGGCTAAGATCGCATGAAAGCACGGCAACAGCCTGAATTACGGCACATCCGATTATGGTGGAAACGTTACTGCTTTCCGACATCGCGCGCCGAATCGAGCATTTGGGACCCGTGCCGGTGTCGCGAATTTCGGTCGCCGCTATGCCATGGCTCTGAAAAGTTTTGTAATTCGGCTTTGTAGCAAACACCCACGTGGTGTGGCTGGTAATTGCCAGCTGCAGCCCCAAAAAATTTCAGTCGACTGCCTAAAACTTGTTTCAGCAGTGCCCTCATCGGGAAAAAAAGAAATAAAAAAGCTTTCACTTGCTGTGAATGGGCCCGTTAGTTACGCTAGCTCTCGCCTGGAAATTTATTATATTCTTCACGGAGTCCTAAATAGCATCTTTGAAGCTCGGGATCAGAGCGAGTGAGCTCTCCGATAACAGCCAACAAGCGTCTTTTTTCTCGCCGATCGGGGTGGCTTGCCAGATACGAGCTTTGTCGAAGGCCATAAGCGTGCGCAGGGTTCCCCTTCAGGGGGGGCGAAGGTTCGTCGCAGCGCCCCCCTCCCTATTATGTCAATGTATGCGGCTGCCTTTGCGCCCCTCTCCTCGCCCCCCCTACAATGTATAGGGCTGACTTTGCGCCCCCCCTTCTCGCCCCCTTGGCCCCCCCCTGCGCACGCCTATGTCGAAGGCATCCGCTTCCTGCGCGATCGCGATCGCTTGCAAGATAACTCAAGCTCGTTACATCTACTGCTACCGCTTCTACAACTAATCATGGTTGTTACTTGACACGCGGCGATAACAAAAACACCATATCGGGCGCTAACGCACAGCACGCGCGAGAAAGATTACAGAACTACACCGCGTACTCCCAGAACATCCTGACAACATTGCGCGATACGATGTGTCGTGGTTCGCGGTTCCCGCATGCCACGCATTAGCCGGATTCTCTCCCACTTCACCGCTCCGAAGGCGATGACAGCATCAAGGTGCGCCACTTCCCCGCAGCCGCAGCGGCCGTTTGATTTGAAAAATGCGTTCACAAAACAGGGGCGTAGGCAGAAATTTTTTTCGGGGGGGGGGGGGCACCTCCTTGATCTGTAGTGGGGACGAGCAGGCAGATGTGGTCGAGTGTCATTTTCTGCTCTGTATGCTATGGCAAAAAAAAAAAAATTTCGGGGGGGGGGGGGGGGGGCACGGGCCCGGGTGGGCCCTAACGTGGCTACGCCCCTGTCACAAAATATCGAGCAAGCGCTACCGCGACTTTCGTCGCCTTTCAATAAAGATACTGTGGATTTTCCCTGATGGGAGCACAATTTCCCTGAGTTTTCCCTGAGAATTTCCAGACTACCCAAAATCCCTGAGAATTCCCGGTTTTCCCGGTTTTCCCGGTCGGTAGACACCCTGACCGTGCGGGCGCCGGCCGTATAACCCGGCTCGCGCCACTTTCCTATCAAGAATGCTATGTCACGCCGATAACGCGCGCGTTTCCCAGGCGACGGCCCGTGAAGCGGGGAGGTGGGAGCCGGGAGAGGAGGGTGCTCGGTGTGGCGGCTCGGTTAAAAGAAAGACGGTACTTTCCCAAAAATATCCAGGGACTTTAGCAAACGCCAGTCAGAGGCGCTATCAAGCGGCACCAGCGCATTGTCAGACGGCGACTGCACAGCGAAGGCGAATAGCCGCGCGCCATGGCTACGACGTCACCCCTCTCGAATGCGCAGAGCAGCAGCGGCGAATCGCGCGCCAGTCTGTCTGCCCGGCTACAACGCCACTCCTCCCGCTCTCCGCCACCAGCAGCGGCAGCCGCGCGGGGCGGTGGCGGAGAGCGCGTGAGATGCCAGCTCCGCACTGATCCTCGCGCATGCGCAGCACGGCTCATGAGGAACCACGCGAAATCGGCTGCGGCTAGGCAAGTGTAGCTAACGCTACAAAAAGTGTGACGAAGACAGACACGCGCGAGGCGGGCCGCTAGCGAAGGGACCATGGGCCGCCTGTTTGAGACCCTTGCACTAGATGGTGCTTGAGAGCACGCCCCACTAGAGTCACTGTATATGCTACCTTTAGGTAGTAGAGTTGCGCATAGGTCCGGCTAGCAACCACAGCTATGCGGTGAAGTCGCTCTTCGTTTTTGCAGGCAACATGCCTACCGTGTCGCCGATTAACCTGTCTGGCGTGTCGAAGACCGGCGATAAACATTGGCTGTCGATGGCCAGTGTTAATTCAGTTCGCTGCAGCGGCGGCGTCGAGAAATAGAAAAATTGGCCCAAACGGCAGCTTCTCCGCAATGCATGGTTGCTAGCGGCGTTGGAAGACAGATGCGCAACTCTGCTACCTAAAGGTAGCATATACAGTAACTCTACGCCCCACTACGCCCCACTGTAGCGTTACTCTTCGCCACACATTCATTATACAAACGCTATTAAGATAAGGAAAACAGAAGTAAAGGGCATGTTAGAAGGTTTAGCACACGAAAGAAGCACAAAAAAGTAGATAAATTGGGTATTCACTACACAATAGATAATCCAATAACACATCGACTTCTAAACAAAGCGAACTAGCCAGAATATCTAAACGGAATATTAAACAAAGAAACCCACGTCTATCACGAAAAATTTCCGCAGTGCATTTGAATAGAAATAGGGTCCTTCGTCAGTATGCGCTACACGACGACAGGTGCACGGCAGTTCTAAACGTGGGCACACAGTTTAGAATGATCGACATCAAGTAGGGAGACTAATTTCCTCATGGTAAATCTGTGATGGTGCAGCAGGGATCTAGCTTCATCGATTGAGTTGGTCTCATAATACGTGCTGTCGTAAAATAAATAAATAGACGCAATATAAAGAATAAACATAATTGTGAGGAAAACACTGCCTGGCAAAAAAAAAAAGTGGCACGAAAATATGGCGAGAAGTTGCGGCCCATCGTCCTACTGGAGCGAGTTTCTCCTTATTTCTTTTTCTTTCTTTTTTTTTTTTTTTGCAGCCAAGATATCTTGTTCAAGCCGGGACAGAAGAGAACATCATCGACAAGAAAACGACTGACGCGTTTCGATTTACACAGAACACACTATACAATGCGCGAAAAAATACCCAACATAACGCGCGAACGCGACGTCCAGGCGTATATAGTATATTTTTACAGCGAGCGTAAACCAACGGTCCTTACTAATCGCCAAGACTTGTTCACCTTCCCAAACCACGGCTTACACAACATTCATAAAACCTCTTTCAAAGCCATATAACGAATCACGCAAAAATCACTGTGACGAAAACAATTGTGCGTGTCCCTCAAAGTGCGCTTAGATAGAAACACGAATTGCAAAGCTGAGGATTGTATCACTCACCCCTCTAAAGATGGCGGCATCCTGACCCAAGAAGATGGACGACCGTTGGCTTGGTGTTTCGACCGCAGGAACGAGAAAACGCCACAGTTCAGTCACCTTGGCCTTGCCGTGCAGCACAACGAAGTTGTCGACTCATTGTCGTCCAGCGGAGCACAAAACGTAGGCACCGTGAAGCGAAAGTAACACTCACGACGACGAAAGAATATGCAGCGCTTTCGATCACATCCGCGCACCGGCTATAACAGAAAAGGCGGGAAGCGACGCTTTCACCGCCACATACTAAGGACGTCGATCTTATCTCGGTCACAGTAGCAAGCGCTCCGCCTCGACATGACACTGCACGATTCCCGATTTACGTTTGAAACACGGCTATCTCAGTTTTTCACCCCCCCCCACGCTAAAGAAACGATATTAGGGGTCTCACAAAGAGAAAAACAGAGCGAAATAAAAACACCTCCACCGCACTCGCTTCACTCCGGCCAACTGGCGCCCCGCTGCCTAGACATAACGGCCCAAGTCCCTAGACCAATTGCGTTTGTCGCCCTTTTGTTTCTTGAAGGAAGCGTTTCTCTAGGGAAATTTTATCTACTTTTGACGACGGTTACGACGGTTATCCCCATGGAGGAAAAAAAAAAACCAGGAGGGAGCGTCACGTGACATTTTTGAAGCCCAGCCAAAACAAGTGAAACAGGGGCACGCTGGGAAATGAGCACCCTCACGTGATAGGCAAGCGGTGAGAAGGGGGGGGGGGGGGAGAGCGGCGTCCGAGGAGGTTGGCTTGTGGACGCTAGGCGTGCTCCCTCCTATTTTTTTTTTCTTTCCTCCACGGTTATCCCAATGCTTCGCCCGGCTGTCCCTTAGTTAGCCCCTAGGCCCGATTTTGAATTCTCCCTGCGCTTTGCTAGATAGATGGCAGTTTTGATGACAAACCCGGAGATGTAAGCCTGCACGGTTTTATCGCTAAACGTTACTTGCGATAGCTTTGTGAGCTAGTAAGCAATAGTGTGACGGGTTTCGTTCGAAATTCGCGGCTAGACGTGCGTACGGAGCGAGATAACACACAGTGAAAGGGGTGCACGCGAGGGTATTCGAGTTAGCTTCGGTTGTTTTCGCGTAAAGACTCTCTGATCTCGTTATTTTTTTTTATCGTTGCTTTGGCAGGTGGAAGCTGGCTGCAGCACAGCCGACGACAATGGCGACAATAGTCGCCTTCGTCGCGTCGACTTCCCGAGATGGTTTGGCGTTGAAGTTGTGCGTAAGCGTTGGCCACAGGAATGACGATGAGCCGTGCATTCGTTCAACTGTCACCGTATCAAAGACAATCGATCTCTCTGATCCGACGATAGCCGTCTCACTTGTGTACGTACGTTTTCACGAGGGTTACAAGACAAGCTGGTTTTGCGCCGGACAGCGTTTTTCGTCAACGATGTCACGGGCTCTTGGCGTCGCAGCCATAGGCGTGCGCATGGGTGTTAGGGGGGGGGGGTCGTCGCGCTCCCCTTATTTATCGAAAGGGGGAGCCAAGTCTGCCCTATTTATATATTTACTCCGGCGGGTCCCGTAATTGTTTGATGTGCAGGGTTATGGCCACGCAGGTTTTTGACTATATTAGCGGCCGAGGACCCCTGATGTTGCATTCACTTACTTTGTTACTTACCACCTCAGGCCCACGAAAGCCGGGTACCAAAGGCAGGCCATTGTGGGGAGCACATCCTCGCTTCACTTTGATCTTTGCATCCACTGCAAACCTTGCTTTCTTTCTCGACCAACATGGTGCTAAGGTAAAACTTGGCCTCCCCTAATGCAGAGCCCCGCGCATATCTATGGTCGCGGCATTTAGATTGCGTGAGTGGAGCAACTAGCGCTACATTGTGGGAACCTTGGAAATGACAGCTACACATAGTACGCGTATTTGAATGTTTGAAGGTATATAGGTATAATGCTGTACCTATATATACCAGGTGTTTCAAGAAATGTGTCCGAAAATAGCAAAAAATAAGGGAAATGAAGTATTTGCTCGCTGCCTTGATAATTCCTTTTTGTGTGATGGCAAACATCTTAAGATGATTAGAGACGTCCATTACGGTAATAATTAAATAAATTAAATTAAAGGGGTACTGACACCTTTTTTCGAAGGCGAGTTTACTCTGCCACACAAATCTCCTCTATACACAGATGGCTCTGAGCTAGTGAGAAGCTCAGCAAATGCTGATAAGATATTTTAATTCGATATTAAAGTCAATTTTTACATGGCGCACCTACCGACATCGATACTAGCTTGACGTCAGGCTACAGTACAAATTCTGGTGACATCACGCAGCAGTCTCGCTAGTTGTGATGACGTTCGGTACCGAAACTTCCAAGATGGCCGCTTGTGCGTCACCAAAACTTCCAAAATGGCCGCTTGTGCGTCACCAACGGAGCCACGGTGCGGAGTTGCCATGGAAACGTCACTATATATTGTGCAAGCACGCGACGAGAAGCTCATACCCGTGTTGTGACGTCAGGGTACAGTACGAACCGAAACTAGCTTTTAAAAACATACTGTAATTACTTTTTCAGGGCGCACTTGCGCTTAGCACTACCTTTTCTAGGCTCTTGAGGGCTTGACCCTTCATTTGACGCAAAAAAACGACAACTGAAAATATTCGTGTCAGTACCCCTTTAACTTTGCGATTAGCCGAGACAAAGGGTCGGGTCAAATGAGAGTGTTGGAGCCCTTCCTGCGAGGAGCCCACTGACGCTTTGAGATTTCAAAAAAGCGGACTCTGGTTGTAGCTGAGTAATTAAATCTCACCAATTTCGAAATTTCAAAGTGACAGTAGGCTCTTCGAAGACGACACCTCAATTATCCTATTACACCAGACCGCCTGTATCCACTAATTAAAAATTTAATAGTTTATTTAATTACTGCAGTACTTGATGTCTGGTTGTCGCACTGCCTCCGTGTTCGGTCCACCTTTGATCAAGCGACGATGGCATGTAGTGGCGCCATCATTAGACGTCATAGTGACGTCATGACGACGTCACAGATTTTGGTTATATGTGATGTCATGATGACGTCGTATGGTGGCGTCATCACGCGATGGTTATCTTTCACGTCACTCGTGTTGACGCAGCCGACACCGACGGTCACATTTCGCGTTCGATGAGGCATCTATGACTTTCGTCCCAATAACGCCTGCCGGTCAGTGCCCTATACAGTACACGGTGAATGTAGTTAGCGTGTGCCTCTTCAGTATCGCGTTACTGCGAAGTGCATAGTGCACCTATGCGCGCGTGTCGTGTGCCGGATTATAACGACCTCGTTGTTGCGGTCCCATTCACGGACGGTAGCCAGGCGGCGCTGCCGGCACCGAGCACTCGGCTTCCGCGGCACCTCATTAAAAGGTACGTTGCGAAAATAGACAACGCATAACTGACCACGTAGCGCAAAATGTGACACTGGACAAGAGAAAGGGACGAAAGCATAGGTCGGCAAGCCAACTCTTGAGTCGACTCATTCAGACTCACTCAGACTCAGATCGTGCCGTGAGTCCGGGTGAGATTTAGTTTGATGAGTTTTAGTCCGAGTGAGTCCGGTTGAAAAAAATTTCAGTGAGTCTGAGTCCGAGTCAGTCCGGTTGAAGAAAATTTGAGTGAGTCTGAGTCCGAGTGAGTCCGGTTGAAGAAAATTTCAGTGAGTCGGAGTCCGAGTGAGTCCGGTTGAGGAAAATTTCAGTGAGTCTGAGTCCGAGTGAGTCCGGTCGAGGAAAATTTCGGTGGGTATTAGTCCTAGTGAGATCTAAGGGTATATTATATTTCATGAGTGAGTCTGAGTGAGCTCCACATTTTTTGCCGACCTATGGACGAAAGGGACAAATTTCGCGCTACGTGATCAGTTATGCATTACCAACATGCCCAACTTCATACTCTAGACAACGCATGTTGACGCGATCCTCGCTTGCCCTCGTTCCGTTTTTTTTTTTCCTTTTCTTTTTAGATTTCAGTGTAATAAATAACAGTAAATACGTAAACTTTCCCTACAAAAGAAAAATCATCAGCCATTCCACTCTGTGAAGGAGGATGACAAGAGAAGCTGTTTAGCACATGACACAGAGGTGACACATAATTTTGATCAAAGGTACAGAAAAAAAACACAGAATTTCCAAATTTCGCGTATGCTCCTATAAATCACTTCTACCTCTATTTATTGGGAACTAACAGATAATCAAGCCAAGGAAAGTATAGTGGATGTTATTTGTAGTCATTCATAGCGAGGGTCTTGTTCTGGCAGATTTGACGCCTTCAGGTATATAGTATGCGAGGTATTATTGGTTAGTTGCCAGCCCTTAAAAGGATCACGTGCTACATTACACCAGCAGGCAGAAAATGAGTATTCCACACTCGCCGGTTTGGCTACGAGCGACGCTAACACTCCCAGGCTTAAATGCACATATATACCCAACAGGCCCGTAGCCAGGAATTCTTTTCGGGGGGAGGGGGGGGGGGGTCACTTGCTGAAAACCCTGACTTTTTGAGAAAAACACGTATTTTTATTATTCTTTTTGGTAAAAACACGTACTTCACCAAAATTTCGGCAGGTGCCCGGGCCCCTTGGTACGGGCCTGATAGCCAATAAAGTTGACGGGAAGATGACCACCGCCGTAGCTCAACTGGTAGAGCGTCAGACGCGTTATTCGAAGGTTGCAGGTTGTCTTTTCTTCCAGTTTAATTTGTTCACATTTATATCAAAATTACTACAATATCCCCTATACTTTCCTTGGCTCGATTGTCGGTTAGTTATCATTAGGGAGTTTTCGAATAGAGGCCCCAAACGTTTTGCCCCAAAGAAATAGCGTCGAGGCCACTGCGCATGAGCGAGACACGAACAACGTTTGGGTTTTGCGTTGGGGACGCTGTTTCTCGAATTTAGCGGAGCCCCAAAGCCTGCCCCAAAAGCTTTGCGTCAAACATACATGACGGCACCCACTGAAGTGACGGCTCTTGTCCAATACTTAGTTACCTAGAATAGGGGGAGTGTCCAAAGCGCCGCAAGACCCATTTCGAAAATTCTTAGCTCCTGCTTGACCCAAAGCGAGCACACGCAAAGGGCATTGGGGCCCCAAAAGTTTGGGGCTCCAAAGCCGTTTGCGTGGGCTCGCCTTGGGTCAAGCAGGAGCTAAGAGTTTTCGAAATGGGTCTTGCGGCGCTTTAGCCGTCGCTTCAGTGGGTGCCGTCATGTATGTTTGACGCAAAGCTTTTGGGGCAGGCTTTGGGGCTCCCGCTAAATTCGAGAAACAGTGTCCCCAACGCAAAACCCAAACGCTGTTTGGGTCTCGCTCATGCGCAGTGGCCTCGACGCTATTTCTTTGGGGCAAAACGTTTGGGGCCCCTATTCGAAAACTCCCTAATGTTGTGTCTAACAGAAAAAAACGAGCCTGTTCTTCCACCTCTATTTTCGTGAGCCAGAACTGCAGAGCACAGGTTATTTATTTTATTCTTTTTTGTTTTTTTTAGTGGACCAGCGTTGAGTATTGGGGCTTCCCAAGTTTCTGTGGCACGTACCTGCGAAGGTTCTTCTGTTGAGTAGGTAACCGTTCGCGGAGTTACGAATCACCTAGCTACACACCGCTTATCCACAATATTAGAAGGAACTCTGCCGCCGCAGCTGTCTGCGGAAGAGGCAGACATGGTGGATCTGCAGCCAGCCTGGTGATAACATTCTGGTCGAACAGCGCAGTGGGACGAGACACGAAGGGAAAGGCAAGACAAACGAGCGCAGACTAGCAAATGAGTTTATTGAACGATGAAACCAGCCTTTTTAACAGCCTCATCCCATATGACAGTTCAATACATGGATGAAGACCCATATAGCAGTTCAATACATGGATGAAGGATGGTTACTGCGGTCATCAGGGGCGTAACCTATATTAAGGCGAAAGCCTTAGATGCCTCATCAAAAGCGAAAGTGACCGGCATCCCGCCTCAGTCGATTTCGGCGTCCCGCGGCAGAGGCAAAAATCATCATCACTTGATGACGTCACCATAAGAAGTCACAGTGACGTGGCAAAACCTGACGTCACATGGTAACGTCATCACATGACATCATTGCTTGGTCAAAGGTGGGCCAATCGCGTAGGCCGTGCAAAACAAGGTGCGGTGCGGAAAGCTTACGATGCCTCCGATAGTGGGGAACATTGCAGAAGCACGTTAGTTGCAGAAAGATTTCGGAGGGGGACGGAGAGGATCAATACATCGTCTGAGAAGAAAAAGAAGAAAAAAAATTGGGGGACCCTTAAGCTTCGCCTTTAAGAGTTGAACGCAATAGCGAAATCCGGCCCCTAGTGCGCACTTCAACCACTAAGTGCATACTTATTAATGTGTATTGTTACACACACACGCACACAGACACACACACGCGCGCGCGCGCGCACGCGAATGGTACATACAGGGTTTTGATCTAAAGCACGAGTCGCATGGCCTCCAAGATAGACGCCGCGCGCTTGCCATCTCGGAGGCCATAAAGAGTCTCACAATGCCTCGCAGATGGCAGCATATTATCTAGCGTTTGCTGTTTGCTTGATCAACGCGTCCCCTGAAAAGCCGGCTTTGGCTTGATATGTTTTCCGCTAGATGGACATAGTTGTCCATTTTTAGAGCTGTTTGAAAGTTCGTGTGTGCTTTTAGCGGTGATGGCTGCACTATAACGGCCTTTTTGCGACGTAGTTTGATGGCCTCCCAAATGCGCCTACAAATCGCCGAATGGGTTCATTTTCGTCGTGACACATAGGGACACCTGTCGAAGAAAATGCGTTAAGGAGACTCCTTCCACTACATGGCATTTATGTAGTGTTTTTTCCGAAGCAGCTGCAAGCAACATCGTGGCTTTGTGGTAGGACATCTGTTTGCCACGCGAACGGCCCGGGTTCGATCCTCAATGGAACCGAAAATTTTATTCTTTATTTTATTTGCTTCTTTCTCGATTTTTCGCTCACAACCAACGGTGCCGACACTGACGCCGACGGCGGAATTTCTGCGACACGAGCTCTCTAACGCTATCGCGTTAAAATTGGCCGCGTATCTGCCTGCTTCGCTGCAAATGTCGTCGAAAGACGATAGTCTTCTACCGGCCGTACTACATGAGTCCTGGTCTCATCCACGGCCACCCATGAGGAGGTCGTGCCCATGATGCTGTTCCCAGGGCCCACTGCCAGGTGGCAGCACCATATCGTCGGCAGAGGTTTTTTCGTGCATAGTGTCGCATTTTCAGCGCAGCCTAAGAAACACTAGGGTCTTTAGAATTGCGTATTTATGCATGCATGCGTATCTATGCATGCGTAACATTTGCGTTTTGATCGACAATGTTCACACGTATGAACGCAGCTACCAGTTCAAGATGGCTGGGCGCTCAGCAAGTGCTTAAACTTTGGCCGAGTGGCTGAATCGTGTGACAGACAGAAAGACAGACCAAAATTTCTGTGTTCAAGTATCCTAATACCCCTGCCACACTGGACGTTTTAATGTCATTCGAACAGAATGACATTCGCACCTAATGAGATTATGCGGCTGCTACACAGCGATATTTAATGTCATTTGAACCGAATGACTTAGGCGATCGAATGAGTTCCAGAAACACATTCGCCATCGCACTAGCACCGAATGTATACTCTCAACCCCATAGACTACTTAAAATGTGGCACTCAGCATTCTCAATTTGAGAAGAAATAATGCAAACACGCTATTAATTTTGAGTTTTTTTAAGGCATCTGTGATCTTAACGAGAGCAGTTGTGTTATGGTTGTGTGGAAGGTAGGGTTGCCACCTTTTACCGGGAAAAAAACCGGCCCTTCGACGGGGGGGGGGGGGGGGGGGGGTGAGGGTTAACAGGAGATTAAAATAATGTTGAACAATAGACGCTATGTCAATTCTTCGGCATGCAGTGACATTTATTGTAACATTGCTTTCATTGCGCCAAATAAACCCAATGCACAAACAAAAGCAGCACACAGTGGGCAGGAGCCAGCTCTCGTACTCGGGTTGAGATCTCCACTCTTTCCGGAACGTGCATTGACGTATTTTTCGCTTTTTCAAAGGCGGAGAATCCGTGCTCATGATGCAAGCAAAGGAAGCACGTAACTAACTATACTGATACTGATTTTCGCCATGTTCCAACGATCGGGGGCAGGAGAGGCAGGGCAATATCCCCGTAGAGCGGTTGGTGTTTCCTATTGTCTGCTGAATGTGCCAGGATTCGAGGAGGAGCCGCCGGCGAGGGTTCCTTTCTTTTGCCAAAATCACCACGTCGTCGGTACGGATATTGGTCAAACCGCTCGCAGTGTTCTGCTACTGCGCTCCGTTCTCGGTTCATTTGACGGAGGTTATTCTTGTGCTGCCGCATTCTTTCGTGGAAGCATAGGCGTGCGCAGGGGGGGGCAAGGGGGGCGAGAAGGGGGGGGCGCAAAGTCAGCCCTATACATTGTAGGGGGGGCGAGAAGAGGGGCGCAAAGGCAGCCGCATACATTGACATAATAGGGAGGGGGGGGGGCGCTGCGACGAACCTTCGCCCCCCCTGAAGGGGAACCCTGCGCACGCTTATGCGTGGAAGTTCTTGGTTTCCCCAATATGGAAACGGGGCAGTCGGCTCACGCGATCCGGTACACGACGCCCTGAGCTTTTTCCGTAGGTGTGCGATCTTTGGGCCGAGGGATGAAGCTGCCGATGGTGGTGGACGGCTTGTGGGCGACGTCGACCCTGCCTTTCTCTGGCACCGGCGATGTAGGGGATCGACACGCGGTGTCGTTGCGGCGACGCAGGTGTCACGTTTCCCCCGTCTTTTCTCTTCCCCCGTCTTTTCTTTCCACCTGCGCGGTCAGTCCCCGACCGCGCAGGTGGAATTCCTCAGTCAACACGTGCGGTCAACACGGAGAAGAGTAAAAAAAAATACTCGGGATACGATGAGCAAAAAACACACGCCGACGCGCACGTGTGCTTGCAGCGATGGCATCAGCTTCGCGTGCTCACTGTACCCGGACGGAGACGCTTGCTCTGACAGCAACTAAACGCTTTAGTTGCTGCAGCTTAGCGTCTTTGTTCAGTGTATAGTGTACTAGAATATGCTATAGTTCAATGGCACCGCAATGTCCGCCATGTTGCTTGTGTTCATTCTATCAGCTGCGGCTAAAAGCTAAGGCTCGTGTTGGCTTGCAGTGGCCAGAAATATTCCAATACAAAATTTCTATGCGCGTTTGTTTTAGCAAAGCGACTCCCTACATGTCTTTTAAAATAAATAACGTTTTCTACCACGCTACATTTACCTTTTCTGGCTTTTTTTTCTAAATTATCGACATTGGTATCACGAACGAATGACATTACTTTTTCCTGTGTAGCACCACCTCATATCGAATGACATTCGTTGCGCCGAATGACCTTCCAACCAAATGACATTAACACCTCCAGTGTGGCAGGAGTATAAGAAAGACTATCGTCTTTAAAAGATGGCTTTCGCCTTCGAGTCGACTGAGGTGGATGCACAAGGGACCCTGTGAGATTTTAGGATTGTATTTCGGGAGGAGTCCGACCCTCCTCTATGTATGTACGTGCGTGTGCATGTTTGTATGTTTGCGTATGTTTATATGTACATGGACTTGGCGATGATGCATTGGTCCGATAGTGTTTCGCTTCAGTCGCCTTGTGCATTGTATGCTAGCTTACTCAGAGCGAAGTTTTATATAACTCGGCCGTTCGTAACTCTGCGAACGAACGTGCTCAACAGAAAACTGTCATCATGATGAACGGCCTTTGCTTTCAATCATTTTTTTTTTTTTAAGCGAACGCGGCCGATCAGACTGAACTGAAGCGACAGCTGGCGAACTGAGCGAACCGGTTGATGTGACTGCGACCCTGAGAGCAATAACAAATATGAACATGTCATATAACTTCGCTAACAGCTACTTAGCCAACAATTACTCACTCAACAGAAAACCCCTATCAGGTATGTGCCACAGAAACTGGGCACCAGTTGTCCAGTAAAAATAAACAGAAAAATGTAAATAAATAAATTAACAAATAAATGAGCAAATAAATGAATAAATAACCTGCACGCTGCACTTCTGGCCCACGCAAATCGAGGTGGAAGTGCTTTAAAAGAGCGTACGCTAATTTCAAAAATAAACAAATAACTGAGCGAATGAAATATCGTAATCCGTCTGATACACAGCTTCGCTGGTCATTCACCTTCACTGGGCGGAATGGCTGATGAATTTTTTCTCATCTTTTTGTTGTTTTTCCTCTAAGGGTGACGCGAACAGACATACGAGTATATCTGTCCGTTCAAGCGCGCACCAATACAGTCGCCGTCCGTGCTCGTCGATTGCGTGGATCCCAGAATTAAAGAGGATTGTTGAGGCGACGGAAGACAATAGAGTACGCGCAGCGGCGGCTGCTGCATACGTGTCGACGGAGCAGGCAGCCACGCTGACGTACGGCCGCTCGAGCTGTTGGCTGTTGAGGTGTACAACGCGACGCCGAGTCCCTTTTCGACGACGACGACCCAACAATCGCCGCTCGTTTGAAAGCAAGCTCGTTAGCAGGTCTCTTGTTCCCATGCAGGCCGTGAATCCTACGCCACAGCTTTCCCGTGTCTCATGTTATTCATCCGGGCACCTCCTCCTCCCCCCTCGCACCCTCTCTTTTATCTTCGTTGCCCTGAAAGCTTAATTGCTCTCCTGTACTCCGCGACTCCATGAGGCCGAGAAGGCTCGTTTCATGCCCTGAGCGGCTGCACGCGTTGGCCAATTAAGGCACGGCGGCACCCCGCTTCGGAAGTACAGTGTAGTTTTTGCGCTTGTGTGTATCTGTTTTAACCACTTAAGTGACCCGCGTTTGTTGTGTGCTAACAAGACAATCAGGAGGTGTGGCGTGTAGATTGGGGGGGGGGGGGGGCGTAAACCACGCTGGCCAGCGTGGTATAGTCACGTGGCTTTGTTACGCAGCGGCGGGTGAATAAGCACTAATTAGTAAGCAGTTACGGATGGACGTGATAACAGGGCGCCCGCGTGATTAACCGTGTGTAGTTACGCGTGCCGTGAAACTCCTGTAGCCCCGGAAATTCGTGTGATAAACAGCGCGTATTGGTCGCGCATTTGGTTTGAGTCGGTAAATAATGTCCAAACTGGCGCATATGTGTTGCTCTCGCACGTACTTGTGGTGGCACCGCTCACTTAGGACACTAACTGAATAGTCCAGTTACTCATTCGTTCACGTTGGAGAAAGAAAATAAAACCCGCATGCGAGGCTTCACGGATAGCTGCATGCACCAAGCAGGCTGACAGGAACGTGCGGCTGTTGTGAGCTTTTAACCGGAAGAGGACTGCATACGGGGAGAGGTTGGGGTCGACGACAGGCACTTGTTAGGAAATAAGTCAACCGGTCCCATATGCATTTGGTAAGACGACTAGAAGGCGAAAGACATATTCTTTTTCTCCTCAGTCGATTGTATTGACTCAGTGTGAAGAAAAGGCACCCGAAAGCTTTCTGCAGCCAACGTGGCTTGGCGCTGCCTCCGGTATCGGAGGCATTGGAAGCTTTCCGCACGTCACGTGGTTTCGCAGTGCTTCCGGGATCGGCCCACCTTGACCGAGCGACGATGTCAGGTGATGACTTCATCACGTGACATCACTTATGTGACGCCATAGTGACGTCATATGGCGACGTCATTACGTGATGATGATAATCACGAATCATGTAAGGCTTTCGCCTGATAAAGGTGGTGCGCGTGGGCGACCATGCTAATGGTGAGGATGATCATGACGATAGCTGGACAGTATATTTAGTTATAAGGTAGGAAAGTCACTGACGCAGTCGCTGTAGAGTACCCAGCGTTCACTGCGAGCCTGCGGCGTAGCCAGGGGTTGGCACTCCGGGAACATGCCCCTCTCGTAATTTCTTTCCGCCATGGGACACAGAGCACAAAATGACACTCGACCACACTTGACGGCTCGGCCCCCACTTCAGATCAAGAATGCGCCGCCACCGACAGATATTCCTGCCTACACCCCTGCAGTGAGCGGTCGCGTGCCACCTCGACTGGCATCCTCCACCTCCGGCCGAGTGCGGCGAGGCGTCCGAGCAGGCCTCGATTAGCGTCTCTGAGCGCGCTTGACATCGCCGCTTCTTTGTCGCACCCGTGGAGCTGCAGGACAATCACATTGTGCTTTCCTCGATCGCTCGGTCAGGAACGCAGTGCGCCCAGACGAAGGGCACCGCGCAGCGCCGCGCACGACGTGGTGGAGCGCGTCGAATTAGCCATGGAATCAGCAGTCGACGCAAGCGACCTCCGTGCCTGAAACTGCGCGCTGTTCTCACTTGCATTAGAGGTGTGCACGGGCTCCGGGTAGCCCGAAAGCCCGAGCCCGACCCGGCCCGCGGGCCGGGCTCGGGCGGGCCGACTTATTTTCACCTCGGGCCAAGGCCGGACTCGGGCTATTTGGAGTTTTATCGGGCCGGGCTCGGCGCAAAGCCCGACTCAAGCCCGAAATATCAAGAATGAGCGGGAATTGTTTTCCAGCACGCATACAGCGCCTTTTCCGCCACCGCCCTTTACCGCTTTTCCTTTCCATTCGCTACTTTAAACAAAAGGGGAGCAGGTAAAGCACTGCCTCTGTTGCACTCCGACAAACAGAGCTATTGACGACGCGTACGCGACTGTTCGCGTTAGATTTAAGGCCAAATCCCATATGAGTGAAAATGCACGCGAAAGCGACGAGCTACCCGACGTAGATCGCCTTCTTAAGCTCACGCTTGCATGGGCATACCCCATACACGTGACGGCGACGAGTGCAAACAGCGAACGTAACTTCAGTTCGGCGGGCTACATAATGCAAAAGCGCCGTACTTCGTTGAAGCCGGAATCGTTGGACTGCTTGCTGTTCTTGCACGACAATTTGTAATCTGTGTAATAGAGACGGTTCGTCGTGTGTCGTTTGATCATATTGATATGCTCAATAAAATGCCAGATTACCGGACAACGGTGTTTTGTTTTCGCAGCGAACCTTCAAAAAGCCGGGCCGGGCCGGGCCCGGGATTGTGTTTTCGTACGTCGGGCCGGGCCGGGCGGGCTCGCAACACTTTGCCGTCGGGCTCGGGCGGGCCTTCGACAAAGTGAGCGGGCCCGGGCCTGGCTCGGGCTCGGAAATACGGCCCGTGCACAGCTCTAACTTGCATTCCCTTGGTGCCGGCGCGCCGTTTGTCGTGCGTAGAGCATGCAAGCGCAGTATAACACGGGGTGCTATTCTGGACCTTGTTCAATTCCGCCATATTGTCAAATTTTATAATGGCGGCAATCTAAGCCAATCAGGGAGGCCGTAGCAGCCCTCTGGGCGAATCACAGCTGACGAATAGTGGAATTTGACAATTTCCAGAAGAGCACTCGCGGAAGGAATGCGGCAGGGGTATTGCCAAGATATCGCAAAAAAAAAAAAAAAACGCGATTCAGTCTGTTCCTATTAATTTCATCTCGGTTAATTCGGCGATTCGCTTATTGCGAAGGAATCCGCCTTTTTTTTTCACGGTGCCACGCCGCAGGTTCCCTTCCCCTAGCGGAAAAGTCGCTAAACGTTTTGGTATGGTCTTCGCACGCCTCTCGATCTCGGGGGCTTTCGTTCTGGCGATAACGGTTCTCCGTTTCACCACGCAAAACTCAGCGCGCCTCCCAAAACGGCAGCGGCCAGCGCATGAACATGGAAAAGGCGGATTGTTGAGTCTTTGCACAAAACCACGCACTGCGATTAAAAAGAAAAAATGGGGGCAGCTACGCGCTGGTGGAGCGGAGACTGAGGAAACAGCGGAGCTGATGGCGTTCCCTTTCCCACCCCTTGCTATATACTACCCTTCCCCTCCTCCTTTTTCTCCTCCCCACCCTCACCTTCCTTGCCCTCCTGCTTGCTAAACTGTATACTATTCGTGGCTGTGCTATGCTTCCTTTCTCTCTCTTTCTGTTTCTTTTGTGTCTCTTTCTTTCTCTCTATCCTTTTCTTTCTCTTTCTTCTTTTCTCTTTCTTCTTTTCTCTTACTTTCTCTCTCTCTTTCTTTCTCTCTCTATCTAAATATTTTTCTCTATTTGTCTCTTTCTTTCTCTCGCTTTGTTTCTCTCTCTCTCCTTCTAACTATTTCTTTCTCTCTCTCTCTCTCTACTCGTTCTCTCGCCATCCGGGTTATAACATCCCACGCCAGACAAATCGGCGCTGTGGGAGAACGCGCACCGGCCGAGTTATTGCGTTGTGCAGGTTAGAAGGGTAGAGGCCGTTCATGGTGATTACAGTTTTTGTTAACGCGAAACGACATCTATGTTTAAAAAAAATGTGGGTCATTTCGAATGCGAAAGCATGTCGCTTCGGTTAATTCGCCCGGTAGAAAACATAGTCAAAACACCACGCATAAGTTCCCCGCCTCGATCCATGCCTCCACAAAGGGACTCAATTGTCGTGGGTCCTCCCCCAATGAATAAGCCCTGGCGCCACCCCTGCGCCACAATCGAAATCGAAGGCGGTTAATTCGACATTTCGCTTTGTTCGAACGCACTGGAAAGAGAGAGAGAGAGAGAGAGAGAGAGAGAGAGAGAGAGAGAAATGTTTTAATGAAAAGATGTTAGCCTGGCTATTCGCCTGACATGCTACTCCAGGTGCTGGGTGATGACTGTGATATATACACTGATAACCACATAACACATACAACACACACACACACACGCGCGCGCGCGCGCGCACACTACATGGACTACACTGTTTGCAAAGTTTCGTTCAGGCTCGTGGCCCGCAAGAAAGTCAGCAGCGCTTTCGTGGCGCGTAACACACAGATACCGCTTTGCCATGGGCCCACAACTGGAAAGTTGCGGTTTATGGTAACCACGCAATGTTATTGAAGGAAAACTCGCTTAGTTCGAATGCGCGCGCATGCCGCTTCGGTTAATACGACCCCTGCTGCAGTGGCGCCCCCTAAGTTGCGTAGCGGCTACTAACTGCTTGAAATCAGGGCCTCCGAGATTGGACGCACGGGCTCCACTGCCAAATCTCAAAGGCCATGTTGCGACATAGGAAAACTACGAGAAACGACACTGTTGATGACACTAATACCTGCACAGCAGGGGTGCTCTGGGCGCTGTGCCCTGGGCGATATTTCTATTGACTATTTTTGACAGATCTAGAGATTGTGCTGAGGTCTGGGGGCCTCTTACCAGTGACGACTTGTACAGTTATTGCAATATTGCGTTGATGCACAGTCTGTTGATAAACACTAACAACTTTAGTACCTTCTAAAACTTTAATCCGTTCATATTGGTACTGTTATTTAAGTTGACTTGTGGTATTATTCGACCAATAGCTGCGGTACCACGACGGTCGAATTGACACCTTACAAAAATAGCAACTGCGCATGCCCGAGCAAGTATATTTTCCAAATGAACGACCTCGACCACAGAATAACAAAACATCATCCCATTCAACCGTACCTCTATCTATCTATCTATCTATCTATCTATCTATCTATCTATCTATCTATCTATCTATCTATCTATCTATCTATCTATCTATCTATCTATCTATCTATCTATCTATCTATCTATCTATCTATCTATCTATCTATCTATCTATCTATCTATCTATCTATCTATCTTTCTATCTATCTATCTATCTATCTATCTATCTATCTATCTATCTATCTATCTATCTATCTATCTATCTATCTATCTATCTATCTATCTATCTATCTATACAGTCAGCAAAGATGGCTTCACTGCAGTACCTAGTTCAATGCTGTGAATCTCAATAACATCAAAGAGATCTGTCGAAATCGCATTACCAACGTGAACTAAACCAGTAGGACTGCTATCATAGGCGTGCGCGCGAGGGGGGCAAGGGGAGGGGGGTCCCTAATTGCCATGAGGGGGGGGGGAGGTGCAAAGCCTGCCCCTCTACGTTCTCTCAGCTATGGCCACGCAGGGTTTTGACGATAATGGCGGCCGAAGGCCCCTGATATGCATTCCAAGGATATTTACTTCAGGAAAGCAAAGGAGCAAAAGGCAGGCCATTGTAAGAAGCACATCATCGCTTCATTTTCATTCTCTCTTTTTTTGTTCATTGTGAAGCATGACGTCCTTTGGGCTCGACCAGGAGGAGGGATGGAGGGCTGCGATGATTACCCCCCCCCCCTCCCCAATAGGGAACCCTGAGCACTGCTATGAAGCATGTATGATACCTGATCGCTAAATTTAAGCGGCCCTTTCAGCCAAAACACCATTCATTCATACGCACGCGTTGCACAAGCATAATCCGATATTGGATTCCAGACTGACTTTTTCCTTGTTCCAGTTGTTCGGGCACTAACTTGATGCGAATATTAGCACAATGCAACGTAACATCTGCATATGGCAAGTATAGAAGATTGTTTTGGCTCGAAACATCGAGGCGGCGCCAGGAGGGGTGGCACATATCCCTCTCAGATTTCATCTGACCCCCCCCCTCCCTCCCGACAGCAAACATAGCCACAACACAATAAGTTCCCTGCCTCCCCCCCCCCTCTCCCTCATCAAAAATATCCTGGCTCCGCCCTTGCTTAGGCGCGCCAAACGTAACAGCTTCTTGTATCAGGAAACAGCGCGGCAAAAACGAAGGAAGCATAAGAACGAACAACACACCACATGAAGCGCAACTAGTCAACAAAAATTTAACCTTATTAGTGACAGCTTCCATAACAATCCACTGTACTTCTTGACTATGCGGCACTCCACTAATTTCTATTAGCCTGCTTTTAATGACGTTTGCACTCCTTGTTGAATTTTTGTAGGTAGCAAACTTTATTGAGGTCCTGAAGAAGTCATCCCCACGTTTTTATTAGGGGGGGGGGGGTGCGTGCCGCTCCCACGTCGGGACGCGAAGGTCAAGACTCACTGCCGCATCGTGGGTCTTCTGGACTTCCCGTATTAATTTTTTTTCTGATAAAAGCGACGGCAATAGATGCAACGATATTTCTGTAAAATATGCGAAGACGTGGAACTTGAGGTCAATAAGTGTACAAATTCAACCAAGGATTCAAGTTCCATTGGCGTAATCAATTGTACAATCCCCCTCCCCCCCCCCCCCCCCCGCCCTGAAATTTTTCAATTTTGCATGTGCATTGATGCACACACACATATACAAACGATCGCATGAACATACATACTTCTTTAATTGTTTAATTCGATTGTTTAATCGAATTCAATTGACTCTTGTTAGTAGCCAACAGTGTTGCGGAGTTGCCACTCCGGAATTGGAATGACTCCGGAATCATTCCACATTTTCGCGACCCCGGAATGGAATGTGGACAGGCGGAATCGAATGGGAATGGAATTAAGTGCCTTTTGCACGGAATGGAACGGGAATGGAATTACGTCGTTTTCCAAAAATAGAGCACGTTTTCGTCTACGTGCTGTTTTTCAACCTTCAAACATTAGTAAAGTCAGAGCCTCGAGTTAGTCAGAGCTTCGAATTTAACAATAAAGCAGTATTTTTAAAATGGCTCGGCTTATTACAAGCGCGGTACATTTATAGGCAACGCGCCTACTAGAAATCGAGGCATAAGTTAGTGTACAAACAAATGCATTATCCCAGCAGATACTGAAGGGAGAAACAAATTATCCCTGCGCGTTAGTTCCCAGTGATACCCCCCCACGAAAGTGGCGAATACTCTATGCACAGCCTGACATTTATCTCACGAGCAGTTTAGTACCAGACACACGTAAATAACCTTTGCGACAAGGAAGACATTGGGTACCTGCGCACAGGCGAACACAGAAAGTTCTCACCCCATCCAGGCTTGCGCGGCGCGCTTGACAAGCGTGATGCTGACGAGCAGTGCGGCCCAGTGTTCCGTATTCGATGCAAAGGCACAAGGGGCCCGAGCGGTGCACTGTTCCAACTAATACCAGCAGATCTAGAGGGTTTTTCTCCCCATTAACCAAATCTTAGTTTTCTTCATAGTCACGTTCGCTCCAGACGCGTGGCAGAACTGCTTAGTCTTCTTGAACACTACTTTTGTCAGCATAAATATATACGCTATGTCGCCATTTTGGCATTAACACATGTAAGCTTAAACAGTATTAGAACATCACCATTCGTTCAAACATGCTTACCATGCAAATACTATAGGGAGCGGGAGAACTGCCCCTATGTGAATTAGTAGGGTGGTTGTGTACTGCACGAGATATGAGACCAAGCCCTCGACCTCGGTAACGTGTTGTGCGTACTTTTGCAGTTCTTATAATGCATCTGATGATATCAGCTTTATGGGACGTTCATTCTTAACTCGATAAAACTATCAAGATTCCTTTCCTACGTTGAGGAATTACAGGAATGGAATTGAACTGCCCGGCCATTCCCAGAGTGTGAATGGGCTAAGTCTTTTCATTCCGAGGAGTCGAAAGGAATGGAATTACGGCAAATTCTAGTTCCCCGGAAATGAATTAGAATGGTAAGGAGCCGCCCATTCCGCAACACTGGTAGTAAACATTACTTCTTGCATGATGGTATCATTTTTCGGTTTTTTACTCTCAGTATAATTACTACAGTTTCTGTTATGAATATTTCTAAACGGGACCCGCATTAGCCTTTGGCTATGGGACCATACAGTTTGCGCATAATTTGTACAAGATAATGTGTCCAGTAAAGGACGTTCATTCATTCATAAAGGGTAATTAGCCCCCCGAAAGAAATATCTGGTCACGCTCCTGAGCAGTTCGTTCTTTCCTACCCTTCTTTGACATATCTCTATTCAGTTGCGTGTGATTTATATGTAGCACTCGCTGCGACTTAACCGCTAAACATCTCACTTTTCGCTATGCTAATCTTTATAGATGATTGTGCCGATTGAACATTTTAACTAGCATACGAAAACGCCACGCAATTTCTCAGGCCTGAAATGGGCCTGCAGCTGCGCGCATGTCCCGCCATCTGGCCTGCATTCTTTGCACTAAAAGCTGGCATACAGAAAAAATTAAAATAAAAATGAAACTATGGCGCCGAACATGCGCCGAAGGACTACGGAGTAAAATGGAAGGAAGTTGCATTACGAAATTTACTTCTTTCACAGTACGGCAATTTCGTTAACGATTACTGCGCAGGATGATTATGCAAGATTGCTTTTGCAAAGCATATTTGATTGGCTCGCCTACTATATCGTTAAAACAGATGATCTCTAATTCTACAGCTGCCTCCTGTAAAATTCACGCACGCAAGGTTTCAGTCTCGGCTATAGCTTTAACATGAGCATTCTTACTTTCACCTTTCATTGCAAATCAAAGAGACGTTAAACAAAGAAAATAACATATATGTGAGCCAATGTGTTTAGGAGGTTTTAGTCGCGTGTGACAAATGAAGAACAGCAAGGACGCACTGACGACACGGATACGTCAAAGAAAAAAAATATAACAGAGAGAAAGAAGTATGCGATGTGTAGTAACTCCCGGAAGCGGCGGCAAAAGGCAATGATCTACGAGAGGTTTTGACACGTCGCTGAACTGCGCAGCGAGAGTTGCGAGGGGGAAAAAAAAGAACCTTGCAGGATATAGTTGGCAGCGGCTGTCGGTGGTGAATGACCGACTGGCTGGCCAATGTTGCCGCCGCTTTCTTTTAATGCTGAGTCACTTCGAAATTGAGCCAATCGCATCGGTAACCACCGCTAGCCACCCTACCACCGCTTCCGAAACCGAAACTTTTAGCTCATAAATAAGCGATCCCTGAGTCTTATTAGCAGATCTCGAAGGCTATGTTTATGTACCGAAAAAAACGTACGTCACTACTGCCATGTTCTTTAAAGCACTTATTCAACATCTAATATAAAGGAAGCCTTTAAATTGTTTGATAGCTTTAATAGCAACACAAAATTGAAGCAAATGAAACAAATTTTAGATTAATAAAGATTGATTTGATTTGTTTGTATTTTAAACACGTTTGCAGACGACGTGCTTTTGCAGGGCCAAAATTGGCATTAGAACGTCATCTGTTTCAAGAAAGGCACAAAAATGTGCAGGCCAAAGCGTTATTATTAATAATTTCGCTGCAAACTGAGAAATGGGAATGGTCTGAACCACGAGGAATATTTTTTCGTGTCACCTCACGAACGTTCAACGTTTTTTGACATTTGTATTTTGCATTCTTGTTTCGCAACAAAGGTTGAAAACCCTGGCCCGCGTGAGCGCGCCTCCAAGGGTCCAAGGCGCCTCCTGCTGCCAGACCACAGACGATGTAACGATGGCGGTGCGGACGGAGCCTGCGTTGTTTACGTTAAACTTGTTGCCGCAGGAATTGCTCGTGCACATCCTGTCATTCCCGCAGATCCAAGTGGACGATCTGCTGCGCGTCTCCCAAGTGTGCTCACAGTTCCGCGATGCCGTGTGCTGCAACGAGTTATGGAAGAGGAAATTCGCTCGGCGGTAAGTCGCGGACCTTTCCATCATTTGTGGGGGGGCCTGCCATTTCTTGACGCGCGTCCCTTTGTGAGTCTACAAAACCACGCTTTCTTTCGCGTCATTTGCCTCGAGCGGTACTCTTAATCGATTGATCGTTTGTGATTCCCGGCACCCATATCGAAACGCGCGTTTAAAGTGACGACGTCGCTTGGGGTTGCACCGCTTGCCTGCGCAGTCGAAAAGACGCCGCAGCTAGCGATCAGCTGATCGCCGGCGGTTTTGTTGACTGATCTTAACTATCTAGTTCGAGATGTAAACTTGTTATTCGGGTGTGGGCTTCGGAAGTTAACGCGCAATCGTGAAGCCGCCGCTCACAGATATCGTTAAAATGCGCGAATAGTAGCTTCGATCGAAATATGCAATGCGCGGTTCCTTGCCATTGTCTCGATCTTCGGTGTATTTTTGGAAGTCTCGTTTTGCGCAATTAAAGCTTCGAGGGGGTTTGTCGGCGGCGTTGGCGTATTAGCGAAATCGCCTTAACGAACTTCGCTAGCGCGGCGTCATGTCCTTGAACTGTGAAACGTTCGTTAGCGCGTAGTGTGTAGCGTTGCGTAGGTTCGCGCTACCCCGCTGGCGTTTCGGTGGCCGGTACAGGAATAGCAGCCCGCGAACGGTGCCAGGATTGCGTACACATTTCGGGTACACGGCAGTACTGTGTAGGTGCTGCGTAAGACACCCTGTGCTGCCTCAAATGGCCGGGCTACGGGCCCGGACCCCCCTTGCGTAGTGCGTAGCGGACGTATGCGTACTTTAAATAGGCGCCGGTTGCCGTGCGACGCAAGGCTATTGTCCGCGCCGCGCATGGGTGAAGCTTCGAGAAGCACGTGGTCTCGTGACGGCTAACCTTTGCCGGGGATGAGGAATCTGTGCTACAGTTAAAAATATAATCAGTTGTACGATAATGATAGAGCATACTGCTTCACTTTCTCGTCTCCCGGATAGTGCTTTTCGACTTGGACGGCACAGTACTAAGTAATCACACAGGGACGTAGTCGTCACAGTGCTGTGAAAATTTCAGTGAAGAGTACTATCAATACTGTGAGGAACCGCTTTATTCAGCCGTGCTAGAGCTGTGACACACTGATGGTGATGTATACAGATAAGAAAGCTGTACAAGTGATGATGATGATGTCTACATGACACAGAAGATTCACTGATTGTGCTCACGATATGCATTTATGTTGTTGACAGCTGTAGCCTGTTAATACAGGGAGGACCAACAGTCAATTTGCTTGTTGACAACTTTGATAGCAAAGCTTTTCATAAAGTACTTGGAATTTCTATTTAGTCTCATTGGCCGCAGTAGTCCCAACAGATGTTTTACGCAAATTTTGTGGTGCTTAATTTGTGGTTCACTTTATAAAAGCAGGAATGGAAATTCATTAGCGTAACCTCTCGCATGCTATGTATATACGAAAGCAGAAATTTGGTTCAAACATGCAGGGGCGCTATTGGTTGAAGGCAAATACAGGTAAAGTTCCACAGCACATATTTAAATCACCGGGAGTTCTAAATCCAGTCCTCATCACCTGATTTATGTGAAACTACAGGGGATGTATTTTGAGACGATCACTTTTGGTGACAGTGTCGCTTTGTGTGGCCTAGAGACTCCTGTGTCCACTGATTGAAGGAACTACTTGCTCGCCCTTCCTTAACCAGCCAATCAGCAGCAGGCATGGAAAGGAATACTATGATAATGCAGGGTCTGTCTGTAAGGTAATGAGACTGGATCTCGTAAAAAGAAGTTACTGATCCGATCAGCATGCATTATTTAACCCTTTCAGGCGCCACCGAGGAAGAACTGTCTGTAAATGCATCAAACTTATACAACGTCATTTCAAGGCACTCAATATTCTATTGCAACAAAAGTCATATAAAAATATATTAATTTATATATGCTATAGTAATGAAGCCTAATTATACAGTAATCAAATATCTATTTATTCTGAAGTAATTCATTCTCTGTTTTTGCATAAATAGAAGCAACTGCCAGGCTAGAAATATGGTACAAATTCGTTTTCGGTTATGCCAATGTTGAGCAAAGAAAAATTATATTTTTGCCATGGCTCGCGGGAAGTGGCACGTCAAATGACTCGTCGAACGTGGTAGTGCATTCAGCAAAGTGATCATATGCAACAGTACACTGAAAAATGAAGTTAAATGAAGACAAACTTATTATGCAGGAAGTTCAATTCATTCAAAGCTCAATGTATCTTGCTCTTTGTTAGCCACTAGTCGATACAACTAGCAGAAGCATGTGGTGTACGCAGTTGTGTACATAGCGCCTCAAAGGGTTAAATACTTCTGAGCAGTTTCCTTGGGTGTTGATTACACCGATTCCCACACTGCAAAGGCTCCATGAAGGTCAGCTGCCATGACTTCTCTCAGAGATTCTGTGACAGCCCATTGGCTGGCAGGAATACCGTCGAAACTGTGACCTTTCCAACTTTTCTTGAGATTGGGGAACAGGAAGAAGTCCACCGGGCTCGCATCAGGACTCCATCAGCTCTGATGTGAATGTGGCAGTCACACACATTAAGCTGTGGTCAAGCGAGGCAAGCCCAAATGTGAAGCATGTGGAGATGAGCTCCATATGTAAACCACATTTTAATTTCGTACTTCAACTTGAAACCTTAAGACAACAATTTTTTTACTTTATTTTACAACGAACACATCCTTGTTCTAGGCGAAGATGCCCTTGTCGATAAATCATGCATTTTTGTCATTTTAAGGGAAGCAGGATTGCTAGGAAAACTTTAATTTCTCACCGTGTACTTAGCTAAACGTTGTTGTTTACCTCGTCCACTTTTTCATCTTTGAGAAGAGGGACAAGATCTTTATTCCTATTAGTTAGGATGATTGTGGCCCTTGCTCTGACAAGAGCTTACTGAGGAGACCCAACTTTTTACATAATTTTTACCTTGTGTTTGGCACATGACAGCCTTAGTTGCTTATGGGCCTCTAAACCCAACAAACAAACAAACAAAACAAACAAACAAACAAACAAACAAACAAACAAACAAACAAACAAACAAATAAATGGAATAAAAAAATGATAGGCATAATTCTAAGAGAAGGAGGACAGCAGAGGGGATCAGAGATCAAACAGGGGTAGCCAGTATCCTAATAGATAGGACCTGGGCAGGACACAACATGCGATGGACAGATCATAGATTGTCACTTAAAATGTCGAATTGATACAAACGGATGGGAAGCATGGTCAAGGACAGCAAGGACGGAGTGACGAAATCTGGAAATTTGCAGGCATATATTGGAATCACCTAGCGCAGGAGAGGGTGGAGGTCATTGGGAGAGTGGACAGTGGACTTACGACAGGCTGATGATGATGAAATAGAACCGTCTCTTCCAAAATGACTCGGTGATGGACTCATTGGGGACCTTCAGCAATAAACATACTGTGCACAAAATGAACGCAACACAATAGTGCTGTGTTGTTTTTGTTTTCTTCTCTCTGTTATTGTGTTGTGCTCATTTCATGCGCAGTATGTTAGCTCTTGCACCCTCTACTTGTCCATGTGATGTGGCAATACTTTACTTTTGTCTCCAGAATATCACTACATGCTACCACTTCATTAAAGACAATTGCACTTTCATTGGAACGTGTGACAAACTGTGCTTCGCCAGCAGTGGCAGTTGTATAGTGTGTGTCTTTCTTTTCTTTTTTTGTATCAGCTTCAGCCAGTAATTAACCTGTGCATGCTCTTTTAGTGGGCGATTAAATTAGTCCTATGACCTTACGAATTCTTACGATTGATGATTAAACAAGTTTGACCAGAATACGCACAAATGACAAGATCTACCACCTTAAACATCTTCCAATACATTTGCGACACCTCAAGAGGAAATTATGCGAAACTGCTTGACTCATCAACAGCTTTCAGTTCAGTTTCAGTTTCAGTTTATTGCAATTGAGCTTACAATGATCGTTACAAAAAGATATGCAGACGAGGGTCTCAAAGTCAGTGACTGTAAATGGACCCTGCAAACGGGAGCTTATCGTGATTCGATCGCAACTAAAAGGACCTAATCAATCAGCTTACATTTGAAGAGTAGATAGCCTGTCAACTTTTTATACGACATCTTGGCGATAATTGGTGACAGTATACGAACTGAATCTTCTCTTCTTCCATACATCCAAGGTCATTGGCAGAGTGCAGCGCTTTGCAGCACAGACCACGAGATGCTGTCCGCAACATACGTGATGATGTAACTAAAACTGCGAGGAAATGAAATATGTTGCCGCATCTGTAGTCTCGTTGCTTGGCAAGCAGGAAGACTTCCTGCCGAGTGCATCGCGGATATATCCACGTGCATTGCAAGATATTCATGTACACCACGCACTGATCAGAGGAGGCTAACCAAAAGGTGTCCTCAGCAGTGTATCCTGGCAGGCCTATTGGGAAGCTATTGCTTGATTTTGATCATTATCTTGGTTATGGGGTTCCCTGGTCCGGCAAGCTAAAATATGCCTGCATTCAGGGTTGCCAGGTTGAAAAGACAAAAAGGAGCCGAAAAATTAGAACTAGTCAAAAATAACCAACTTAAGCCACGGGCAGTAAAAGTAGCCGCACATGTGTGAAAACAATTGCAAAGTTTTTATTTAAATAGCTAAAGCCTTTTGTCGAAAATGCAAATAAGTATGATTCGGACACTTCAAAATCGGAATTGTTGAGATTTAAGCATTAAGTGTTGGCTTAAACAATCATTTCGTTCAGCATAATGAAGTGTCTTCCGCTGTTGCAAAAAGCGGCATTCTCTTTACGCGTTTTGCGTGAGTTTTCTGAAAAGTACTGGCAGTAACAGCATTTTGGTGACAATAAAAGTAACTACAGCATGAGTGTGCTAAAAATCAGTTACTGTGGTTCATTCATAAAGTGTAGCAGTATTGATTTCATGGGAACTGCGTGAACCAGCTATCTGGATGGACGCTGCCACTCGCTTTGGCTGATAGCTGCTGGCCCAACTCCTGCACATCGTTGCCCATCTTCGCTTTCATCCTTTGGGGTATCCATGGAATCAGTCTCCGTGGCAGTGCGCTGGCTACCCACCACTACGCTCACCACCACTGCACAGCACGCATACTATCTCGAGATAGCTGACGCGTGGCTCCCACAATTAACTTTCACCATCATTTCTTGCGTGATGACGAAATCCAAGCATTTAGTATTCCGGAGTCTCGGTTGTTATCTAATTCAAAGAAATGACACAAGTACTTAGTCGGACATCCGATTTCTAAAGTTATGTGCAGAGCACCCTCAATGCGGAATATGGAGCGACTCTAATTGACATGTCCAGTTCCAACTTCGGTTTTAAGTCGCATTGAGCAATAGGCATTGTGAAACAGCTTTCGCATGCAACAGTTTTCCCTGCAGCCACGCTTCAGAAAGCCTTTGCTTTTGTATTCTGCAAGCGCCAAATTCCATCATGGGAGCACCTCGGCCACCATGTCTTGGCACCAGATACTCGAATGACAGCACTGCGGCATTGCCAGATATTCATATTTTGTCTCCAGTTGAGGGAACATAAAAGTAGCCAAAAAGTAGCCATGTAGCCAAGATGTTCCTTCGGCCACCACCAGCCCAGAAAAGTAACCAAATTGGCGCAAAGTAGCCAAACCTGGCAACCCTGCCCGCATTTTTTCCGTGCACTCAAGACCTTGTTTGTATGCGGAATAGTGTCTGTCTATATGTATTTATCTATGTATTGTCACGTGGCTGTGACGGGGAGGAATGCAAAGCCCAAGCTGGTAAAGACGAAACTTTTTTTAATTGGGCGTACTTGTGGCCAGGAAAAGTAAGACTCAAAGTACAAGCAACATTCACTGTACAGTGATAATGGCGAGCATGGACGTTAGTCGTTGATAATCTGATCGTCTGCGGAACGTGTCGTCTTCTATACACGAGTGAGTGAACATTCCGGCGTTATCACTGGTGCTCACGTTAGCTCCAGAACAAGCTCGGCTACTTGTGTCGTGCACGCGATCTTATCAGAATAGTCGAAAACCATATAGAAGTTTCCTACACATAGCGGTGTGGCCTGTGCCGAGCGGTCGTAACTGCTTTTGTGGGTGAAACATGATCACGTTAAATTGAGGAAGTTAGTGCACATGGCAGTATCTTTCCATGACTTCTGTTCAATTTATTTATGTTATGTTACGGTGTAACCGTCAAGGCGGGAGGCAGTGATTCTCATATGCCAGGGTGTGACAGCTTGTCAGTATTGAATGTAAGTGCTACACAATGTAAGCCCCGAATTTGCTTGGAAATGTAACGACCAATTCCTATGAAACGAAGGTTGTTTCCTGTACTTATAGCACAAGTCGAAAACAATTTGCACGGTTTCTTCTGAGCATTAATTTGTAAATTTTTTTGTTTCTCACATTTCATTATACTGGCTCCACAGTGGAGATCGGCTGCTACTTCTACAGCTGCACTGATGTCGTCATGACATTGTTTTGCTACAGTGCCGCTTTTCTGGTAGCCATCACAAATACCGCTTTCACTTCTGATCGCAATTGATCCACGATCTGGATTAACTTTCGCAACTGTGATTGGTTTTCCTTTGCATTCAGTGCAAATAAGCCAATCAGGATTGAGAAACTCCCTCCCAGTTGAACTTGATCACAACTGAAATTGCATCGTGTGACTCTCGTATAAGCCACGAGAACAAAGCAGCAACTTCTGCTGCATTCGAGCAAGGCCATTGGCTACCAAGCAAACATTTAGCATTATCGAAAAGTGTGAAAACCGGCACACACGGCGTCACGGTATCTGATGTAGAGATTGTCATATTGTCAAACATGCATGAAGGATTTTTTTTTGTTTTCTTTTTTGTTCTTAATCCATGTGTAAGACGGAGCAGAGGCCAAAGGGGATATGAATCCCTGAGCCCCGTGTTGCATGCACTTATGGAAGCAATTTCTGTGTGTTGTAGCTTGTCTGAATGGCAGTTGTCCAAGTGCTACCACGATTAGCTTGTTCTTTTTTACGCAAATAAGTAAAGACTTACAATGGCCTGAAAGTAAAGACTTTCAGAGTAGAGAAGGAAGCAGAATATGTTGCTAAGAGATAGCATAACTATTATAAGCATACTGGTACAATACCTCCACCACATTGGAAGGGGGTTTATCGATGAATGGCAGCAGGCAGAGAGCCGGCACAGCGATAGCAGTGTAACAGTCTCGATGCCAACAGATCGCTTCACACCAAGAGAGCGTCCCACTCGTGAATGTCTGGCTTCTTCACCACTACACAAGAAATCATTCACAAAACTGAAACAATCTTATCGAACAAGAACAATGTTGCTGTGAATCGTGAAAGTCTTTTCTTTTTCTTCAATTGTATGCTCTTAGTTCCTTCCTTCCTCTTTTTTTCTTTCATGTTCAGAGCATCATTCATTACTTTCCATAATTGTTCTCACTCTTGGGCTGCGGCATGGCATAGTGTTTCAATGAAATCCAACGTAAGCACAGTGTTGCCGATTAGCTTCCTTGAGCCAGAAAAAGACAGACAAATCTTTCTTTCTTTCTTTCTTTTGCTTTCTTTTTTCTAGGTGGCCAGACCTTTTTCGGCAGTACAATGCTGGCAACACACGGTGGCGAGTGGAATGCATGGAGCGCCTGTCCTGCGGAGTCAAACTCAGGTCCTGGATGTCTATGATGTCACGGGACTTCTACGCACACGACGAGCTCTCCGAGGATGCCTTCCGCGGAATTCTGTCCCTGAGTGACCACCCGCGGAGGCTGCTATTCTTCAACGACGAGCTGGCGACCATCTTGGAGGACGATCAGCCGTGAGAGCTTTCCACATTGCTTGTTTCTGTCATAAGCTGTGTTTCAGTACTCGCCGCATACAAATAGATAGACAGCTAAGGAGACGGTGGCCATCTTTAAGGGGTCATGTACCACTTTTCGGGCTTGGTGAGAAAGCACCTTGTGCAGAAAGCAGACTCTGCTATGAACAGTTCAGCCAAATCTTGCAGTCGTGTGCGGCAGGGAGAGTTTAGAAGTGGAGCGTGAACTTGCCATTTTCCCAGGCTCCCTCTTTTCATACACGGGCCCGTCCTCACTCTCTTCGGAGCTGCCGGTGCCTGCTGTTTGACACCGAACAACAGATAGCGTACTATTGGCCAATAGCTGACATAAGTCAAGAGCGGCGTTTGAATCATATGCGCTCCTTGCCACGGGGGGAGTGACGCCTGCCGACGCCGCGGTCCATAATCTGCTAACGTTACACAGTAGCCACACTAGTGCAGACAGGGATCACAACAAGAGAGCGATCGCGTTTCATCACACGTGTTCAAGGTCATGATGCGCGCTGACATAACTTCTTTCCCCCGTGCCATCCCGCCCCGGGTAGCTTCCAGCGCGCTCGTCAGAAGGTGAGAAGAGAGAAAGTGCTTAAAGCACGCAACAAGTCTCATAACTGTGCTCGTTCTTGACGAACTTGCGAAATTTTTGTGGCAATCGATTCGTGAGGAAATAAGCTCCGATACGGAGGTCCTTCGATGATCACTTAGAGAAGGGGTACAGGACCCCTTTGAGTCCCGTTCCAGTTTCGACAAAGCTGTCAAAAGCCAGCTTTGTGAAGACAGCATTGGAATAAAAATTAAGGCAGCTTCGCGTTAGGGGTGCCAAGCCTGAAGGAAGGGCGGAGCTCGGCAGCCTTCTTTGTTTCTCTTCAGTTTTATATTTCTTTCCTCCTCTCTTTCTTTCTTTTTCTCTTTTCCGTTTTTTTTTTCTCACTTTATTTCTGTTTCTTTCTGCCTCTCTCTTTAGGTATTTATTTCTCTTTCTTGCTTTTTCTTTCTCTTCCTATTTTTCGCTTGCTTCCTTTCTTTTCCATTTTTATACGTGGTTTTGCCTGTGTTACACCAAACTACGACAGCATATGACAGCCCGAGCCCCTAAAGTGCCCCGCGCTTATCATCATCAAGGCGCTTGAAGGACAATACGAAGAAGACTTCTCCTTGGCGCAAGTGCACTCAGTATGCTACAGATGGCTATGCTATTCGTGGTTTTGCCTGCGTTACGCCAAATCTACGACAGCGTATGACGACAGCATACGGCAGTTCGTGCTCCTAAGGTGCACTGCACTTGAAAATGATGCAGGCTACATTGCTGTCCAAATGCGGTGGTGGCTGGGTCATCCTGTGTGTTCTTGATGGCTTGGAACACACACGAAACTTTGCTGAGCAGGTTATCTGCTCACAGGAAAGCGTAGTTATGCTTTCTCTTGTCTCTAGCATAGGCTGCATTCAGATTTTCGTAGGTGTGAACATAAAAGAAGTTTAAAAGATGAACGGAAATTTTATGCGCTTTTCCTTTATGTTCTTTTGTTGCCACAAGGTTGCGTTACATCGCACAGACATCTCACGGGAATTTGCACTCACGATAAGACAAATGAGGCTGTAAAGGGCGATATGGAATGGGCAAGTTTCGAGGTGAGGGAAGCTCGGAGCAAAATGAGGTTCGAAGAGAGGCGAAGTAATATGAAGGAGAGTAGATGGGCAGAGAAGGTGTTCCGGTATTTGGTATAGGAAGAGCGTTGACACACAGTTAAAAAAAAAAAAACTAGGAGGCTCACCAGTAAATATGCAACTGGCAGTGTAAGCGATATGGCAACAAAGAGCGTTAAGCGAAAAGTCAGAGAGGCAAAGAGGATTTACTGGACGGCAGCTGTGGAGAAAAACCGGCTCTCATTAACTACCGAAAGGGCAAAAACGAAATAAGGAGGGAGGCATTTTACGACAATTCGAGGGGAAGCACTTTACTGTTTGAAGCGAGGTCGGGATGCCTTAGAACACGTAGTTATAAAGCGAGATTCAGTAAAGAAAAAGAACAATGCACGTGCTGTGGGGAAGATAAGGAAACGGCGGAGCATGTTCTGATTGCATGTGGAGATATCCACCTGCAGGTGTACGTTTGGGCATGAGCCTACATGAAGCCTTGGGTTTTAGGGACAACAATGGAAAGCTGAACACACCTGCGATTGAAATAAGCAAGAGACGGTTAGAGTATTGATGGCAGAAAATTAGAGAGAAAGGACAAAAATAAATAGTGGGAAAAATAAGGACATTCTGTCGTAAAGGGCAGAGAACTGGGCTGTGAATTGACGTTTTTTTTTTCTGTAGTAAGATAGATTTAATTGAAGTAGAAACATTAGGCAAACATCAAAAAAAAAAAGGGAAAAGTGGTGGCACACTTGTCACCGCCTCGTTATAAAGGGGGCACTCATAGCATCCATCCATCCATCCATCCATCCATCCATCCATCCATCCATCCATCTTAATATGTTTCATTATGCAGGGAACTTCAGCTTGAAGCTGGCTTCGCTGTCAAATGAGACTGTCTCTAATGTTGACTCGGATTTGAACACACTCATAAGTCACTGTGCATATGAGTTTACTGCCTAGTGCATCTCAGACCATCACAAAGTGTCATTTACTCAGAAAAAAGGAAGTATGCACGAGCGTTCCAATCCCCAGACCTGGAAGGTGCAGGGCCTAGGAGAGTAACCTTGGTCGACACTTCTGAGGAATGAGTCCCTCTGTTCATTCATGAGTGGGTGCAATGAGTGCAAGACCTTCCATACTCATTAGCATGTACCTGCAGATCAGTGTGAGTTCCTTACTGTACTAAAGCTTTCAGTTTCCCCACCAAAGGCATTTGTCTCCTCAGAGTGCTGCCAGAACGCGGGAGTGAACTAGGGCATGCGTAATATCGGTTCCGCACGAGCACTTTTTATTGAACTCAGGACTGATCCGGATCAGATTTCTCGATCGCAATCAACAGTGGGTGCTGCTACACGGTCAAAACTAATCCGGATAGAGCTTGGCGCAGACATCAGTCGAATTGCAATCTCGGAGCCAGATCGTGATAGTCTTGATCTTGATTGGGACTTGTCATGATTAAAAGTGACCATGTAGCAACATGTGATCCGGATCTATCCTAATCTGGATCGGCCCTAATCATGATCGAAAGTGATTGTCTGACACTAGTATAATTTTTTGAATGAAGTAAATCGATAGTGTGTATCGTTTATGACCCGAACTGAAATATGAGCCCGGGAGGGTTGTATGTACCCACACAACTAAAGTATCTGTGTGTGACACTTTCTTCTTGCGTTCTGCGTAGTGTTGTTTTTTCGAGCATAGGTTCCCCTTTATGTGCAGGCACGAAGACCTCACACTCAAGTACTACGCCCGACGGGTACAATGTCACGTCTGTCACGAGCACATGAAGCAGCGCTGGGAGTCGTACTTGGGCGGCGGCGACGATGCCTCCTTTGCTGAGCCCGTTCTGGAAGAAGGCGCCCTCCTCCTCTCCCAGTGGTGTCAGCCGCTACACCGGGTGCCAGCCGACTGGGTTCGTCACACCCTGGATGAGATGGCTCGCCGGGCCAAGGCGATAGCCGCTGCTAGGCACCCTGGACACCCCATCGTCAGGTGCGACTGGCAGTTAAACCATGCAGGTACGTGATGAGAGCGTTGTGTCTGCCTATGCTGAAAAAAAAAAGCTACAGGGGCACCTAAGTATCCTTAATTGCATTGAATTTGAATGTGCAGCACGTCTGAATGTGAATGTGCAGCACGATTTGGGTACATGGCATCATTTGTAGAGACAAGAAGGAGAGATTTCTAGCTGGCTTCAAGAATGAATTGTAAATTCCATGCTGCATGCTGTGCTATGATGTTTGGCTCGCGTGTTCTCAAGAGCGTCGACTACCGATCGGCAGCATTTTCTGACCATGATGAAAAAAGAGTTGCAGGACCCCTTTAAGAACAAAGTTTATTGTCTTCTTTACGGTCTACAATGCATTTCATGTCCCACATTTATCAAACAGCTTCTCAGCGATCGCAAGCAAGATGATGGCCTATGCCAGACTCACCCTTTCACTAGTCCGTCCTGCGACTTGTAGAAAACTCCAGAACACCAAAAACACGACACGTGATAGAAACTAAAAGCGCACAAAATGAGGACAGGGAAGAGGCTTGAGACGCATGGCGCTCGTGTGCCACTTCTTTGTCCTCGTCTCGTGCGCTTTTAGCTTCTATCATGTCTTACCAACATGACCAAACAGTCACCTTAGTAAACATGACACAGCTTGCTGTTGATTGGTCAACAAGCAAGATAACGTCGTTTTAAAGTGCACTCATAATCAAACTGAAAGTTGGCGCTTCATCCTTATGCTGCGCAATCTCGCCATTCATGGTCATCTTGTGACGGCAATAGCAATGACGCTGGTGGGGCCGACTCTGTTGCAAATGCAGTTTTGGTCCTTATCACATAGCACTGCCGGAGACATTGTCGAACGAATTTGTTTGAAAATAAGGGGAAAAAAAAGAACAAGTGTTAGAATTAGACAAATGGTGTAATAGTTAAGTGCAGGCTGCAGTTTTCGCATTAAAACTGACAACCGTCCTAGGGCAGGTCTAAGGTAGGTGATTTCGACAGGAAGTGATGTGCGTTGGGTGCATTGATTTAACCCTTTGAGGGTCGAATTTTTTCGCGAAATCCAGTCCAAAAATGTGTAATTTTTTTATTGCCGAAATAAATTCTTCAGACGATTCTATTTAAGAAAAAAATTGTCTAAAATTTTTTTTCGTGACCGTAAAGTGACAAAAAAAAAATCAGTTTTGTTGCTACATACATATGGTTTATTCGTAGTAAAATCAAGCAGAATCCTAAAAAAAAAAGCTTCACAGTTTTTTATGAATAAAAATTATGCAGTGTATTAAGGATAGCTCACAAACATACAAAAATAAGCGCACCAGAGTACGTTTCCGGTTAAAAACGCTCGTGCTCTAACACTAAAAACTTTTCAGCGTGTGATAGTCTTTGAAGCATGGCTCCCCGCGCACGCGTTTCAAATGTCGCTCCTTGATCGTCATCGGAGTCTGAACTCGTCAAAAAATCCTCGTCTGACGAACTGAAATCCAATGAATCATATTCTGATCGGCAATTGGGGAATAGTCCGCATCGGAAGAATCGCTGCTCGACTCACCGGCAGCAGCGCAACCGACGCGCGCTTCCATAGCGTGAGCGAACTGCGTCAGTGAGCGCACGGAAGAAAACTCTATGGTTCTGCTCCCGTCCGGAAAGCAAAACGAGTGAAAAAGCTACAGTAATACTTCGTCTTATCGCCAACAAGACGTAGTTAGTTTTTCCGAGAACCCAAAACAGGAAACGCAATCACGGCGGCGTCGTTTGTGTAACTTAGCGCCGCGCGGAAACAGATGTAATCGCGCGCCAGGGTGCAATAAATGAGAGAGTAACAAGCGGTCACCCTTTGAGAGATTAGAAACCAAACAGCCATCAGCTTTGCGGGCGCAAGAAGCGAAAACGACCCGAAGGACGAAACCGAAACGAGCCGGACCACGTGCGCGCGTTCTGATGCGAGACTACAAGCCGCCGCGCCTCTTTGGAAAGAAAACAAAAAAAGACGGAGAGACATTGGCGCATTAAAAAAATTACACGTATTCCCGAAGCGTGGCAGCACATTCCAAGCAAGAGAAATGGGAGAAGGCGCGCGTTTGAAACCAAACCGCGCCGCGGGCGCTCTCGGTTGCGCAAGCGATAGCCGGCGCGCGGCGCGCCATTTTGCGAAGCATAAAAAAAGCAACAACGGAGAGACATCGGCGCATGAAAAAAATTCCACGTATTCCCGAAGCGTGGCAGCACATGCCAAGCAAGAGAAATCATCGAAAAAGGCGCGCACTTTAAACCAGCTGCACCGTGAACGTGCTCGGATGGGCAAGCGATAGGCGGCGCGCCGTTTTGGGAAGCGAAAAAAAAATACAACGGAGAGACATCGGCGCATGAAAAAAATTCCGCATATTCCCGAAGTGTTGAAGCACAGGCCAAACAAGAGAAATGATCGAAAAAGGCGCGCGTTTTAAAAATAAACGCTATGCCGTACATGTACGACGAAAACCCTTTGGTACCAGGAAGCTTCTGCCGTACATGTACGGCGAAAACCCTGAAGGGGTTGATACGAATGTTGGGCCAGTTGGTGCATAGCTACTTGAAAGATGTGGAAACCTCGTTTGTAACCTTGCGCCATGTCTTTCAAGTGGGTGCATTCTCGATTCTGTAAGTGGTGTGAAGTTGGATGCTGTCACTATTGAAATGTTAACTACGCTCACCATTCGAGTTGGGCAGGTGCAAAATGCCACGTTCAAATTATTTGGCGAAGGCTAACTACAGGATCAAAATAACGAAAGGTTGGCATCAGAACAGCATGGGGCACCTGCCGGGACCTTCATTCGAGTTCAAATTAAGTGGAAAGTCAATATAATTGGAATTGGGCTAACAGATATCTACTGTTTTAGAGGATATTTGCTAATACTGATGCAAAGTGAGAAATGTGCCACACCAGCAAAAATAGGCTTGAACGGCCGTCGGTGGGCACTCAGGACATTAAGCTGACATATTATGGAATACGAGAGAAACGAGGGCCGCTGTGACATAATCTGGATGCATTTGGCCTATCTGCAATAAAACGAACCAGTGCTCACATACAGTGCAAGAAGGAGCGGCTGCCATGCGGGCCAACCAGCGTGTTTCAATCGTTGAGCATGGTACATTCTCTAATATTGGTGCACACCAATGATTAGCTTAGAATCTGCAGCGAGACGTATCTTACATGCCTCAGTGAAGGAACATCTCTTTAGTGTACAGTGAAACCTCGTTGATACATTTCCGAAAAAACTGTGAAAAATAAACGTACGATCCAAATCCAGTAAAAATTGAGGCTGACAAGCCCATATTGAAGTGCAAGGGCAATAAACATTTAATTCTCAAGAAACGTAGAAGGACTTTTCGATTTTCGAACTTCTGGCATCTCGCTGCCGGCCACCATTCATTGCGTGCAATTTCCATGTGTCTGGTCCCCTGAAGAAACTTCTGAAAGGGAAGCGCTTCAACTCGAACGACAAACTCAAGGACGCTGTGAAGGACTGGGTCTCGTCACGGCCACAGGAATTATGGGAACAAGGAGTCCTTCGGTTTGTTCATCACTGGGATCGTTGTGATCAGGCACATTGCGTATACATTGAATGGTCTTCATTTATACCCACAGTGTCGTTTCGTACCTTTTCGTTTGAACAGCTCTTGTATAACAATAATGATCCAATGAAGAGTTGCCAGCAAAGAGAAATACGATGTACATGTCGCATTATATTGTACTGAGCATGGATGCAAAATATATACAATCAGGTCTCCCTTACGTTGGGGTCTCATCTTTTTGATTATACAGTAAAAGCTTGTTAATGCGACCCTCGTTAATTCTGAAAAATCTGATAATTCGGACGTGTTCTCCGGTCCAGGCCAGCATATACATTGTTTAATGGCATCAAACTCTTGTTAATTTGGTCATATTTGGCCGCAACCGGTTAATGCAGACGATCTTGGGAGCACACCAAGCATGAAGCACCGCAAATGTGCGGTGCAAGAGAGCGAAAACGACGTTTGCAGCTGACTGAACCGTATGTTAACGACAGGAAAGCCAGAGCACTTCATGCCTATTTGCGTTTACCACCGTGTATGACACCTCGGTAGCCATGGGCGTTCAGAAAGGCGTGGTCACCATCCACAATCGCGTTCTTGGCGCTCAAGGCTTCAGCGGCTGTGGCAAATTTTTTTCGTTTACCTGCGAAAAAAAGTATCGTTGTGGGTACATGGTGGTGGTGGTGGTGATGGTGGTATGTAATAAGGCGTGGTGCAGAGCTCGTTTCTGGCTAATTAAGACATCGGGGTCTTGCGCCACAAGTAGCATTGTAAAAGCAGTCTCAGCAGGATGACGAAAATTGCAGTTTTACACTGCTCTTATACAAAAGAAGTACATTTATGCATTCAAGAAAATGAAAATGTGTTCACCCTTTGAGGGTCAACTTTTTTTGCGAAATGCGTCCCAGAAATGTGCATTTTTTTATTGCTGAGTTAAGTTCTTCAGACGAATCTATTTCAGAAAGAAATTGTCTAAAATTTTTGTGGGTGACTGTAAAGTGACAAAAATAAGATCATTTGGGCTGTTACATACACATGGTTTGTTCGTGAGTAACAGCAAAACGAATTTTAGTGCCCCACCACGGTGGTCTAGTGGTTATGGTGCTCGACTGCTGACCCGTAGGTTGCGGGAAAGAATCCCGGCTGCCGCGGCTGCATTTTCGATGGAGGCGAAAATGTTTGAGGCCCGTGTACTTAGATTTGGGTACACGTTAAAGAACCCCAGGTGGTTGAAATTTCCGGAGCCCTCCACTACGGCGTCTCTCATAATCATATCGTGGTTTTGGGACGTTAAACCCCAGATATTATTAAGATAAATTCTAAAAAAAATACCTATACGACTGTTGAAAAATTATGCGTTGAAGTAAACGTCTGTGTAGTTCACAGACGTAGAAAAATAAGTGCACCAAGTGGCGTTAAGTGGAAACATGGAAGGAGGAAAGCCACTTTTGATCCAGTCAGCGTAGTCCCGCCGCGGACGCCTTTGAGATGTTGCTCACTCTTCATCATCTGAGTCTTAACTTGTAAGTAACTCCTCGTATGGCGGGATGACATTTATTGATTTGGCAGTCGATTCGGCAGTCGAGCGGCGATTCCTGACTCACTTGTCGCAAAGAAACCGGCGCGCACTTCCACAGCGAAAGCAAACTGCGCGGGCGAGCGCACTGAAAAAAACTGTGTAGTTGTGAGCGTGTACGGAAAGTAAAAACAAGTCCAAAATCTATGATAATCCTTTGTCTTATCGCCAACGAGACGGAAGCGGTTCTTGGGAGTCCCAGAAACGGGAAACCCAACCACAGTGGCATCGTTTGTGTCAGTCAACACCTGCACGGAAACGGACGTAATCACGTATCGAGGAGCAATAAACGAGAGAGTAACAAATCGGTCACCTTTTGAAAGATTCTAAACCGGAAAGCAATCAGTTTTGCGGGTGCAACAAGCGAGAACCGGCAGAAGAACGAAACCGAAACTAGCCAGCGCACCGCTATAGTAAAGCATAAAAAAAAGAAAAAAAACGGAGAGACATCGGCGCAAGGGAAAAAATTCCACTTATTCCCGCAGTGTGGCAGCATATGCCAAGCAAGAGAAATGGTCGAAAAAGGCGTTCGTTTTAAACAAACAGGCATGACGTACATGTACATCTTTGACCCTCGAAGGGTTAATGTAATAGACATTCGTTTATTGCTTTCTTGATACTTTCGATAATTCAGAATTTGGTTAGTTCAGAAATTTGTCCGGTCCCATGAAATCCCAATTTACAAGCTTTTACTGTATGGTTTCATTACACCTGCTAATTGCTATAATTGTATATGTGTTACAGTAAAACCTCGGTGATACGAATCTCGCGGGGTTACCAAAAATATTCGTATCATCCGAAATTCGTATCACTAGAAAACATGGAAAATTAGCACGTGGCAAAAGGAAGTTGGCATACGTTTTTATTTATTATTTCTCAGGGCCGCACTGACGTCATGAACAGCTCTAAATAATTGCCAGTAAAGTTTTTAGACGTCAACTATCATACTTGTGCTAGCAAATATACGGTGCGTGTGCGATTAATGAACCATACGTGATGCGACTCGTGACCGTTAGTAACCCCTTCCTGATCTTACTACGCTTTTCTGCATGAGATCAGAGTACCTTAAGAGGCGTTTTGCACGCGATAGATGAAAACCAGAAATTTTTACGATCGTTGTCCTTTGTTGCTGTTACTTTTTTATCGCGGTGGTGCTTTTTAGGAGATTTACAGCAATGCCCGCACAATCGGGAGGTTTGCTCAAAATTCGGGACTCTCCCGTGCGAATCGGAGAGTTGGCATATGTGCGCGTACGTTGCGAGGTCTAGCTCATTCGCCAAGACCGTCCGCTTTATCTCTTGGGGTCTTCGTCCACTTTTCATGGGACTTCATGATTGATCCGCAGCCTAAGTTTCAGTCTTGTTTCATAGAACGTCTGATTACGAGGACATGGCTTGCATCGACGTGGCAGGCATGTGTTAACATTTGACATTGTGTTTGACATTTCATTACCTGTGTACTATGTGAAAGTTTTACTTGTGTATCCATCTACTCGAATTTCTTGACACATCTTCTTGGGAAAATATAATCAATAACTGTGGTCTTTGGTAGGGATGGGTGAATAGTAAACTTGAGTTGCGAAGCGGATTCATAGCGAATAGTGGTTTGGTGATTTGGTCAAATAATCTCAAATCAAATAGCTTGAATGGTATATATCACGTATTGTAAAAAAAAAAATGTCAGCATTTTTGTCATGACCTAACCAATTTGCACGATATCTTTAAGAATTGGAACGAGGTGTGTGCAAATGCCACTTTTTTGGTTCGAAGTGAAATGGAAGCAAATTCGAATAGTGTCAAGAGTTGAATAGTAATAGCGTGCTAGTTATAAGCGTAACACATGTTACGTTTTGAACTTTGAAAAGTAATTAATCGAGGTGCAGGAAATATGGACATTTAACCTCGAAGTGTGGCTTCGAGGCAGTGGCAATTTCCCTGTATAGGTTGTTTCACAGCTTAGCAACCCCATGCTGCAGTGAAACCACCTTTATCGGGGGTTACATGTGGTCAAATGTACATGACTTCATTCAATATGTATAAGCTAAATTTGCCTCGAAGTGAATTTGAAGTGAAGTGAATTTGTTTGAATATTCGAAGCGCTCAAGCATTCTTCCACGCCTACAATTTGGAAAGTCTAGGACATTCCAGGACGACGAATCGATGGGACTGTTTACCTTTACTGTGCAGCGCTACAGGAATCGAGGTGGAGTGCCGCAGAGTGCCGGTCCTTGCTCAGCTGCATCAACCAGGCCCTCTTTCACGAGTTTGGACTGGCTGGAGACCGGGTGTACTTCCATGTACCGGAGAACTCATTTATAGACAAGGTGGGATGTCTGTGTTGCTTACAAAGGCGAAAGCCTTCCTGTAAAGTACAAAAGCCTTACTGTAAAGCCTTACTGTTAAAATGTGCAAAGTTCGCTTTTCTGCACAGTGGTTAGTTCTTTCCAGTATTAATATGCTTCACTGTGTTAGTGCCTCTCTATTTATTTATTTACAGTAAAACCTCGTTATAACGAAGTTGAAGGGGGAGTCGTAATTACTTCGTTATAACCATTAGTTCGTTATAGCCAATATCCATTTCTACCGACAATTAGCACGCAAGAGAGGATGTACTGACCACCAAATCCCACAGCAGCCCGCCACGCAAACGAAAAACGGCCGTCGCACGGAGAAAAACTAGCAAAAGAAAAAAAAGAAAGAACAGCAAAGAACTGCTACTTTATTCACGCCAAACTCGGCACACCAGCTGGCGGCTCACTTAGCAGAAAAATAGTCCTTAATAGACTTCTGCCGTGTCTTCCTCAGACGGATGATGGCTTTTTCGGCCGCTGCCGCTATGTCGAGTCCGTCCTCGCCGTCATCGTGAACGCCGAAGAAGCGGCGCAGCAGGTCTGCCGCATCCAGCGCTTGTGCGGACGTCGGAACATCGGGTTCACCAACTCCGGGCTGTCGTCGACACATTCGTCACTGTCGTCATTCACCACCCCTGTCACCGCGCGCACAATTTCAGCCTCTGTCAGCTCTTCGGTTGTCACCGCGTCAGCAACGGCACTGACGTACGTGCAGAAGGTGTCGCAGTCGGGCACAACTCTGGCATCAAGGAGAGCGTCCCACGACGCCAGGTCTTGGTCACCCGCGGCACCCTCATTGGCGGCAGCACCGATATCTTCGCTGTCACCGCCGCTGTTGACGCCAAATGAGGCATGCCGGAAGCAGTTGGCGATAGTGCTTGCTGTTACAGACATCCAAGCAGCCTGTAGCATCTCGATCGCCATGTAGAGGTCGATTGTAGTCTCACGCTTCATGCTCATATTGAGTAGAATTCGGTCGATCACACGCTTGCGGTACCGTGCTCAACGCTACGCCGAAATCTTGGGCAACTTTTTTCTTCTTGACGCCGGACTCAACAGCCGCCTTCTGCTCTATTGTAATCGTTTTGTGCTTTCGTTTGCCGTTGCCGTCGTCCACCTCCTGTCTAGCGGCGGGAGACGCTGTTCTGATGCACACGCAGCGAACGACAAGTAAAAAGGCCCGCGCCCACGCCGCGCAGTTGCCGCGACACCGGCGACACCAGCGACACCGTCCATGCCGTCCACGCGCGCAACAGGAGAGCGGGCGGGTCCACGAGTTCCGCGGGAGAGGGGAGGCCGGGTTACGTGCGCGGGTGGGTCCACGAGTTTCAGTGGAAGGGGAGGCAGGCAGACGCGCACCCTCGCGCGTGTTGGCAGGCGGCTCCTCGGGAGCGCGAGGCGCGAGTTTTGAATTACCGCATCCGTGATGGGACGTAAACCGTCGCGCGCTATAAGACATTGACTTGCCGGCTTCCAAAATGGTCAGTAAATGCTCGGTGGGGAAAAAAAAAAGGTTCGTTATATCCATTGCGAGGAAATTGTAGCTTCGTTAAAACGAGGTTTTAAATACATGGGCGTCTATGGGAATTTCAAGGGGAATTACGATTGCTTCGTTATATCCATTAGTTCGTTATATCCCGCTTCGTTATAACGAGCTTCTACTGTATTTATTTATTTATTTAAGTACATGTACTGCAACCCTATTTGGGCTATAGCAGGAATGGGAACATTATATAATTCTAGTAAGAAATATGGTTATGAGGGGCACTGCAGTGGAGGGCTTTGGAAATCTTGACCGCCGTTGCTTAGTAGTTCTTTAATGTGCACCTAAATCTAGGTACATGGGCCTCTAGCATTTCACTTCCATTGAAATGTGGCTGCCGCAGTTAGGATTTGTTCCCGCCACCTACCAGAGAACAGTAATAACGATGAAGTAGTTCTTCAATTGCAACTTAAAAATTTTTCAGTGGTAAGGAGTGAATGTTACCGGGAAGACAATTTCAGAGCTCTGCTGCACGTTAAAAAAGAACTGTGTTTAAATGTACTGGTACTTAACCTGGTATTGACACTATATTCAGATGAAACATAAGACAGCATAGGCCCCACCCAGGTGACTGAAATGCGGCATTTGATTGCCTATGACAGCATAGGCCCCGCCCAGGTGACTGAAGCGCGGCATCTGATTGCCTGCATGACTAAAGAAGTAGGCATTTTCATATACTTCGTGGTGTTGTCCGGCGGCGGGGTCACCGACCATTCAGCTTGTGACTTGGGCCTAGAACGCTTGCTCATTGGTGCAGGCTTTCGAGCACCTGCCTTTGAGGTTGAAATGCACCTATGCTTTGAAGTTGTACCTGACCGTAGCAACGTGAAATGTCAGTGGCGTTGATTGAGCATGCACTCGATGCAGGTCTTGGAAAAGAAAACGGGGATTCCGCTGACGATGTGCGTCATATATGGAGCGGTGGCCAGGCGCCTGGGCATTCACTGCCTGCCGGTCAATTTCCCGACGCACTTCCTCCTCAAGTTCCTGGAGCACCCGCAGTAAGTCGTATTTGCTTCTGGTGACGTGCCCTTTTTCCTTATAGTACGGGAGTAACATGAAAGACGGGGACAGAAAAGGGCACACAAACAACTGCACACAACACTGTTTGTGTGCCTTTTTTTTTTAACACGAAAGTGTTTTATGCCGGGGTCCACCAAGTACATCCGTCACGGATATGACGTTGATAAAATAGACGCCAACGGGTGAGGAAGAAAAAAACCAAGAAAAAGATACCCTGCTGGGAATCGAACCCACGACGTTGCAGCCGCGACGGCAAGCGCCCGAGGCCCTACCGACTAAGCTAACTCGGGAAATGCTACACACGGCGCAAACGCGCCTTATATCTTTCACACATTCTCTTTCGCGGCGGGCGGAGCGGGGCGGTGCCGCCGTCTGTGAGATGTGAAAAGAAGTAATGCTTCACGATCGACACTTACTAGCGCTTACTCCGAGATTGCATGCGATATCGGAGGTCATGGTTAAAGGGTCTCGATAGCAGAGAGGTAGACTGGCCGCGCTGGCGTCGCCGAGGCACCCTTGACGCAGTTACGTTGGTTACGTTCTTTGCCTTTGGCTTCGTGTTAGCGTGCGTCGGCTCATCAGAGTGGTGCAGCTTCCATGCGCAACAACGGGATTTCTCCGCCGCCGACTGCTTCAATTGCGAGAGCACCGACTAACAAAACTGCTGCAATATGCGTTGCAGAAAGGACGCGATTTCGACGGGCGAATGTCGTGCCTTGGTGGAGCGAGAGCAGCGCTTGCGAGACAGAGGCCAGCGGGACGCACGCGTTTGCGGCTCAGGCTACGAACCTGTACCTCCCGTGTTGCTGAAGCGCAGTGTGTGTTATGTATGCATGAGCACAGGCGTGGGCTACCCATTACTAGAAAGCGCACACCGTGCCGTTTCTCTCCTTAATTGACGACGCTTTGAAGTAGTGCATACCGGGTACCAGTGTTGATTATGAGCTTGTTGATATCATCCTTACGCGGGATTCACGATTCGCTATGTCCAAATATATGTTCACACCGTCAGCTACCACAACGGTTTAATCATGATCATGGGCGTTAGTCGTCGCGATAGAGACATGCTGTCAACATGGGTGCATCCACGTCAAACGGTGCTATAGCTGCCAAACACGAATAGACATTGTACAAGCTCTCATATATCACTACACAATAGGCACTACTTCTGTGGAGACACGTTTCACTTTCGTGTTATACCAATTCCTATGACGGAGGGATCAGCCATGTTTTCTTGTCCCCATCTCTCGCGCTGCTCCTTAACAATACACTCAAACTTCATTATAACGAAGTTACATCTTACATGAAGATAACTTCGTTATATCTAAAAATTCGTTATAAACGTATATTGTGAGCGCTGACTATATAGTTCATCTTCATCTGTACAGAAACCATTGTAATCATCATCTTCGTTTGTCACGCGGGCTGCGCCGCTTTGGACATTGAAATATAGCCTTTCGAATACTGAACTGGGCGTCGTTGTATGGCAGTATTATATGCAATATTCCTAACACTGTATCTATGACAAGACTATTCTTCATTTACTTCATTATAACCGATATTTCGTTATATCCGTGTTCGTTATATCGTGGCTTTAGTGTAGGTTCAACCGACTAGCCAACAAGTTGAACCTTCTTTCTTTTTTGAGCGAAAATTTTCATAGTGAATCCTGCCAGGCTTTGATGACCGTGACTACTACCGCTGTCCTGCCAAATTTCTTGTGCCCGAGACAGCGTCCACATGGCGTACTGGCTCCGTATGCTGTCATCTCAGTCAACGAATATCGCTTTAAACGTTGGGGTTCGGAAATAGTGACTAGGGTGACCACCTGTCCCGCGAATCATGGGACTTCCCGCATTGAGTACTATTGTCCCGAGTCCAGCAAGAGATACGAGAATCTTTAAAGATGTCCCGTATTTCGACATGTAATTATTATTGTTCAGGAGTGCCTTGAGTTCCACTTCATATGGCCGCCCTATTTGAGCATGTGTTAGCTGGAAGCACTCCAAGCTTACATGACTTCAAAAAAAGTAAAACGAGCGGTGTAGGGTACTTCCCAGGCTCTTAGTCAGTAACGTATGGAAACTAAAGCACAGCTCTTTTGCGAGTGACCAGTTTTTGAGTTGCCAAATTTTTATCTTGTTGCATGTCGCAGCATATTAGAGTGATGTATAAAATGGTTTTATTTACATGGTTATATATTGTCAACCCCCCTCCCTAATCAGCGTCTCCCGCATTTTGGTAGTAGGAAGGTGGTCACGCTAATAGTGACTATGAAACTGAGCCGAATGTGATGTAACAGTGCTTGCAAAAAATTCGGACTAAATGCTTCTAACACGATAACATTAAAGAGCTCACTTTGGAGAAATTCCGGTGTTGGCGTCGTTGGTTGTGAGTGAAAAGTCAACGTTGTCCGTGAGCGAAACGTCGAGAAAGATACAAATAAAATATATAATAAAAATCTTTGGTTCGAGTGAGAATCCAACCCAGGCCTTCTGCGTGGCAAGCAGGCGTTCTAGCACAGAGACACGGCATTACTTGAAACAGCTTCGAAAAAAAAAAAAACACTATACGAATGTCATGTAGTGGGAGAAGTCTCCTTAACGCATGTAATATTGCATGGCAGAATCTTAGAATAGCACCAGGCGTCAAAACATGTGAATTGCGCATCGAGTGGATGTTTTAAAAGCCCCACCCATTACAAAGCGCTCAGACGTATTTAATCATCATCAGCTGCAAAAGCATCAACAAAGTACGCAGCTGCGTAGGTACTCTTGTTGCCTTACGGATGCGTAGTGGGCCCTTCGCTGATTCGCAAAAGGAAGAATTATGACGTATTGGGCACTTAACAAGTGTACTTGCATTAGGCATTCTAGGATAGTTTGAAATGGCCAATGTTACGCGCACATACGTTTGTTTCCTCACGGCATGGTTGAGGCATGCGCCAAGCACCGAAGTCCGGCTAGCAGTTGGATGTGCACAATGCATGATTACGTTATAAAGTTCTTCTCTTAAAGGCGAAGCTGAAGTGCTTTTTCAATGTTTTCAAATATTCAACAGCCATTTTTACCATCAATATACAACAATTTTTGCTTCTTAGTATTCATAATTTCAGCATTAAAATCACAAATGGAGTATCAGGGGCAAGGTATGGCTGGCAAAAGTCTGACTCCCCAAGCGATGTACCCTGTAGATTACTACGTAAGCTCTCGAGTTTTATGCCTGCTTTCTATGCCTACAAGCATAGGTGTGTGCATGTTTCTCCATCAAGGGGGCCAAGTTTTACCACTGGCCCCCCTCCACCCTCCATTGGACAAGTCCAATAGAAAACAAGCTTTGCAATGGATGTGGAATGAAAATGAAGCAATAAATTGCTTCTCACGACAGCCTGCCTTTGGTCCCTGGCTTTCTGGTGGTAAAAGCGGGAAGTAAACAGTTCTTGGAGTGCGATTTCATGGGTCCTCGGCTGCCATTATTGTCAAAAACCTGCATGACCCTGCACTTTAAAAACAATGACGAAATGCGTCCGACTGAGTAAGGGCATGGGGCAGTATTGGCGCCACCCCTGTTAGATGACAAGGGTGCCTTCCCTCCCCTAAAACCCCCCTGTGCACATGCCTATGCCTACGGGTGTGAGCCCTATCACACTTCCCATACTTTTGCACCCATATTGTGTCCACTTGGGTGCCAGGTGACACTTTGAAACACTTGTTGACACTGTAAAGTATTCTTGAACTATTCAAGGAGCATTTGTATATTTAAGAGTAGCAAGTATCAGGTTCGGAAATCAAATCCAATACTAAAACACTGTTCCATTCAGTTGAACAGCCATTCAATATTTACAGTTTCTTTTATATTTACATATTGCTACTTAAGGGGGGACGTGGCTTTCGGTACCAACTTTCTTACTTCTTCATGGATTTTTGATGAAAATTGGCACACTTCTTTGAAATGTTTTTTTAATACTACTGTAGAAATTTCATGAATATATCTTTACAACTTTTTGATGTACAGTAAAACCTCGGTAATTTGTATTTGGTTAATTGGGAATTCCGGATAATTTGTATTATTTGCGCGGTCCCAAATTTTTACATGTAAATTTAACCGGATAATTGGTGCGGCCAGTCTGCGACTTCCCGGTTAATTGGTACACTTGGCCGCGACTTCCAAGATATGCAAAGGGTGTTGTGAATCTCGGAGGCTGTAACTAAAACATGCATTTTTTTTTTTTTGATGTACGGATCTCGAAGGCCATGTTTTTTTTTTACCGGAAATACGTCGTAGACGCCATGTTTTAGCAATTGCCAGGCGGCGATGCGTGCGGTTGTGATCATGATCATCATCATCTCAACAGCGATGTTAGCCACTCTAGCGAAGTGAATGTTTTGTGGAGTCTTTGTGCCATTTGGATGTCGGCTGGCGAGCATTGTGCGATTCGGTGCGACTGCTCCATTTGTCTCCTGTCTCCGCTTGAGTGTCTTCACTGTGAATTAGTTGATTGAGGTGTGCTTGGAAGGAAGATGCCGAAGTACAAGAGCTTGTCCCTGCACGAAAAGGTGTGCTTAATTGAAGAGGCCAGCAAGTCGACGGCGTCGAAAACGGCTCTCGCCGAAAAGCACCACGTGCCTCTGTCAACGCTGTGCAACATCATCAAGAATAAGGAGAAAATTCTCGATGCTTACAGCAAGACGCACTCGTCAAAGCGTACACGAGTACGCCCGCCTACGTACGCCGACGTTGAAGCAGCTCTGATCGACTGGCTGCAGAAAGCCAACGCAATGGGACCATATTGCGTGAGAAGGCCAACCAGCTGGCGCTGCAACTTGGACATTCTGAGTTTAAATGCAGCAATGGATGGTTTTGCCGATTTAAGGAGCGCAACAACCTGACATTCGTGACTGTTTGTGGCGAGAGTGGCAGCGCGGATCAGTCTGTTGTCGACGGCTGGAAGCAGCACACCTTGGCTCCACTACTCGCCAAGTACGAAGCAGCAGATGTTTACAACCTTGATGAAGCTGCTCTGTTCTACAAAATGTTGCCTACGAAGACGTTTGCTTTGAAGGAGGCAGACATTAAGGGGCGGAAACAGAACAAAGATAGAATCACTGTTTTGTTTGGTGCAAGCATGTGCGGTGAGCACAAGCTGCCACTGCTTGTTATTGGGAAGACAGAAAAGCCTCGTTGTTTCAAAAATGCACGACTGCCATCCAAGGATGACCTGATCTATAAAAACAACAAGAAAGCTTGGATGACGGCTGCACTCTTTGAAGAATACGTGCGGCACCTTGACCGCAAGTTTGCGGCCGCAGGGCGCAGCGTTTTGTTCGTCGTCGATAATTGCCCAGCTCACGGCGACATTCAGAACCTGCAGGCAATCAGGCTGGTCTTTCTACCCCCGAACACGACGTCGCTATCGCAGCCGATGGACCAGGGCGTCATACACCATACCAGGAAAATATATCGCTACAATCTGTTGAAGCGAATGCTCCTTTGCTATGACAACGGAAAGGAGTATAACATTGACCTCCTCGGTGGTATTTGCCTCATTGTTCACGCATGGAGGCAGGTGGAGGCCACCGTTATTCGATGGTGTTTTGAGCACGCCGGTTTTGTGAAAGAAGAGGCAACCTCCGCTGAGTTTGCTGTCACCGCTGTCACTTGCCCGTTTGATGAAGAAGGGGAGACTCTCTGCGCTCGATATGAGGCTTTGCACGCGGACGAGGAGTGCACTCCAATTGGATTCTCCGAGTACGCAAATGTCGAGTGCACAGTGCAGATGTGTTACGCCGACATCGACAGCGAGATAGCTGCGAGATCGACCGATTCGGCCTCTAATGTTGACAGCGATGACGAGCCCTCCCGAGCACCCCCTTTGGCGGATGTCATCGATGCCTTGAGTGTTGTGCGCAGCTTCGTCGAGTGCAACGGCGGCGAGGCTGAGATGCTGCGCCTCATTGACAGGCTGGAAAATATGACTTTCAGTGCTGGGAACTACCGAACGCGTCAGTCACGCATGGAGGAATTTTTCTCCAAGTAGGCTGACTTGCCACAATAAAGGTGTGACTTCCGTACATCACGTTTTCTGGCTGATTTCTTTGATTTCGCGTTGTTTCGGATAATTGGGAATCCCGCTTAATTGGGATATTTTTCTCGGTCCCGAGGCCTTCGAATTAACGAGGTTTTACTGTACAATATATTTCACCTTCTGCTCTTGTTCCGAGTCTGACTCGCTTAAAAAATTGCGATAGGAAACTCGTTCAAAGTGCTATGCATTCTAAGATGTCTGATTGCGGGCATGACATTCTTAGATTTTTTTATTTGCAACAAAATTTTTTTTAGTTCTCATTTTTCATGAGGTGACTGTGCAACAGGCATCGAGGCTTTGTGCAACTTGTCAAATAGCTAATTATCAAAAGGCCATACTGAAAAAGCAAGAATGTCACGCCCTGAACTGTGCTCCAAGGAATATAGAACAAAAAACGGAACTGAAATAGACCCAGCAGTCACTGAGAAATCAGCGGAACAAGCGAAGCAGGAAGCAAGAAAAGTCGTTTTGAGAAAACGGCTTTTAAAGTTGTACCAACGATAGTACTTCATCAAAAGGCACTGGGGTCGTAATCTTTTGAGTCCTTCGTAATGTGCAGTTTCTTGAGTGCCCTGTCTTTAGTTTGAGGTGCCTTGCTTCTCTAAAACACAAGAAGATTGTGATCTTTAATGTGTTTTGCACATGTGGCCTTTTATCTGTTGTGCCTTTGTTTTCTTTCTTTTTTCTTAAAATCCTTTTCTGATATACAAAGAACATGTAGCATGAATTTTAAACGAAGTTATGAAGTGGTGTAATAGACATGACAAAAAACAAGATATTGTAATGCAAGTAGGTCATGTACTATGATGATTTGCCAGCTTTCTTGTATTCATGCTCTCATTAACATAATTAACAGCCTTGATTGCAATTGATCATTGAATCATTTTTATAGAATACTAAGAGTGGCTCTCATCATGACAACCTATCCTTTCCTTCTAAATAACAGGCAGTTATGGCCAAGACATTGGTAGAATAGAAATTCCTTAGCAGTTTATTCGAGACGCAAATTGGGCAGATGTAAACTCATCTCCCTGCTTCACTCAAGCTTATTTGTAAACCTCGACTGTGATGCGTTTCATCTTTCACCCGGTTGTGGACACGGTTACCTGCGAGTCTTTTTACTTTTTCAGATGATTCATGAGAGCTTGCGGCGATACGCCCGGCTCCAAGCGCGCCTAAATTGCATCAACAGCGCTTTATTTCACCTCGAAGTGCTCGGCCGCGGTGTCCGGGAAGTTGGCACGCGATGTGCTGGGTGGCGGCATTCGTTGACGATGCGCAATATCCCTAGGTGCAGCGACGAAAAATATGCGCGCAACGTGTTTGGCCTCGCATTTCGGGACGCCGACACGCGCCCGCTGCGCGACGAGCTTGGCCGTGGGGTCCGCTGCCGATGCGTAAAATGACCATCCACTGTACCGAGGAGCCGGCGGGGGAAGCACTTCGTTCCTTGCAAAGAAGCACACTGCCGCGAGTCCGCTAACGCGTTGTTCTTGCCCGCAAAGTTCGAGGTTTGTCTCGTGTGCCGACGCCGTGAGCGGAGTTAGGCCTAGTGACGACTCCGAGCAGTAGACGCGCCGGCCGCGGTGCCCAATGTTTCAAAGTACGTAATGCGTGGTCGCGAGTACAAAGAGTCGTCCTGCGATCATCTTCGTCACGACGTCCGAAGTGCGCATAAGCAGAATCTCCAACCACGGATCGGACGAGTCAACGCTTGAGAGTCGGGTCCGAGACGCGCGTTTGCGATGTTCGCTACGAGTGCGGCGCGCCATCGTTATCCCACCGAGCTTCCGCTAGTAGCTCCAAACTAAAACGTAGTTCTTGTTCAAAGTTATCGTCGAGCCGTGCACACAGAGCGATTGCGAATACGCCACGAAGTAGCGTGACTTTCGACAGCCGTGAGCTCGAGCCGCACGAGCTGCAGACGACGATCTCCCGGAGCGAGCATCGGACCAATGGCAAGGCGTGCTGGGGCAACATGGCGGACGCGGCCAATCGGAGGACTCGAAACGACCTTTGAACATTTGCTTTTTGTGCGCTTGTTTTCGAAGGGAGGAGCCAGCTGAGGCGGAGAATTTGAAGACGGAGAAATGCGCTTTCCGATGAGCCCAAGATATCGGCGCCCGGTGGCGTCGTTGCGGAGCTATGATTTTTTGAAAATCAGTGTTTTTTTGCGATTTCCCCAATAATTTTCGCCACCTCGGCAGGCGCAATAATTTTTTATAGCACTTCTACGCGGTTTTCGGTGAAGATATTTTGGAATCGGATATAAAAAGGGCTACAGAAACTGAAAATGTGATTTTCAAAAAATCGATTTTTTTGCCATTTCTCGCGATACGAAAGCCGCGTCCCCCCTTAAACAGAATGTCTTCCTATTTGGTTGTTTTTGTATATATGCAATGCGAAGAGACCTTCTATTATTGCAGTTGGAATCTTGCTCCGTAAATGAAATTGCTGCGCATCTTGCGGTCCTTAATTGGGCACAACTGTCAATACGGGCCTTGAAGGGCATTTCTTTCATGAAGAACCAGGATCTGAAAATGTTTCAATGCCCGCCCCTTGTACAGTAAAAGCTTGTTAATTCGACCCGCATTAATTCAGAAATTCGGATAATTCGGACGTGTTTCCTGGTCCCGGCCAGCATGTGCATTGTTTAAGGACATCAAGCTCTTGTTAATTCGGTCATAGTATTTGGCAGCAACCCAGTTATTCGGACGATCCTCGGAGCGCGAACTGCCGCAAATGTGCGGCGTAAAAGATCGAAAGCAGCGCTCGCGGACAACCAAAATGAGGTGGCGCTGTCCACAGGCGGATCCCGCACTCAGCAGCTTCGTTTTAACTTAATGCAATGCGCATAAATGCATTGTCACAATACTCAAACATGGCGGAAGCTGTTTGAAGAATAAGAGCTTTCAGCCACAGTCAGCCTGCTGCCATAAAACAGGCTTGCTACATCATAATGGACGAACTGTAAGTTGCTGGCCATTTTACTCGCGAAAAAACTATCGTCGCGCACGTGTGATGGTGGTGCAGAGCGTGTTTCGGGCTGAGTCTCGTGCCGTGGTCGCATTGTGAGCAAGGTCGCAGGATGACGAATATTGCGGCTTTTACGCTGCTCTTATGCAAAATAAGTTGAGGATTCAGTATTCATCAAGAAAATGAAAGTGTATTGATGTTACAGACACCTGTTTATTGTTTTCTTGATACTTTTGATAATATGGCATTCGGTTAATTAGGACAGTTTTTTTCCGGTCCCGCGAAATCTGAAACAAGCTTTTACTGTAGCAGCATGGTAATTAATGAACTAGGAAATAGATTTCACATTTACTTCATTATATCCAGCAGTTCACTATAGCCGATCATTCTTTATATTGAGGTTCTGCTATATTGGCCAGCATGAATACATTCAGCCTCATGTTTGAAACTGAGGAGGCCCTGCAACGAGAAACCTGCATCACGCATGACATTCTGACGTTGCAGGTTGCCAGAGGAGCAGCGGTACACGTACATCGACGTCTACAACGGTGGACGCTTCCTGGCGCAGGGCGAATGCCCTTCGCTGTGCCCCAACCTGCAACTGGACAGGAGAACCTGCTTCTCCGTGCTCCGCACACCAAAGGTCAGTGGTCATCTGTCTCCAAATGATTAAAGGGGCCCTGCGACACTTTTCCAAGTAATCGTCAAGTGGCTTCATTAAAGAGTTCATTGCCTCACGAATCGGCTGCCGCAAAAATTTTTAGAATCTGTCAACTACAAATGGAGTTACAGGGATTTGCTGTTCGCTTTAAGCGCTTTCTCTCTCCTTTCGTACCAGCGAGCGTGCTGAGAGCTACGCAGGGAGGGGGATGACAAGGGGGCAAGAAGATGCGTACCTTCATCAGCGCACGTCATGACCTTGAGCACTTTCTTTTCTTTCTTTTTTTATTTTAATGCACAGCTTACTTTCAATGTGATCACGAGCGCGCATACGGGCACGTGGCGGCATTCCGTGGCGACCACGGTGACTGTGCAGCTCACGATGCTCAAGGCCGTGGACTTTGGGTTTATGGTGCGGTCACTTGGGTTTATAGCAACATTCGTTGAGAGAAGAGGGAACGATTTCTAGCTGACCATGAGAAGAATTAATCGTAAATAATTAGAATTGTAATTAATTAGAAATTACAGCACAGGCCGCGTGATGTGCTGTAATGTTTGGCTCACGTGCTCTCGGGAGCCTCGACTTCCGATCGGCAGCGTTTTCTGACCATGCTCAAAAAGTGTTGCAGGGCTCTGTAACTGCCACATGCTCGAGCAAAAGAGATATCCAGCCATGATAAGTGGCTCGTTAGCTATTTGCTGCAGCAGAAAAAAACGAGATACGAAATTTTTGTTTTGGCACTTGTGCATGTGTTCTGCAGGTGCTGGTGCGGATGTGCTGGAACCTGGTGGAGGCGTGGCGCCAATTTGAGGGCAACCTGGGTATGCAGGGCCTCCGCTATGCCCTTGAGCTGCTCGAGCTGTTTGAGGGCCGCGGTCGGCATCGCAGCGACCCTATGCGGGGAGACATTGAGCACCGGCTTCTGCTGGCACGGGTGTACCTTCACCTGGGCATCAACTACGAACAGGTGAAGCAAATTTCCAACTAGGTCTCTCCGGATACACGAGGATACTGTCGCACAGTGTAGCAACTAGCAAAACCCGAAGTGAAAACGGGCGCAGAACAACCACCATATCGAGTGAATGTGTGCCCTTATTTGGTGCCGCTGTCCATCAACAGGTACAGCTGTCGGTGCTATCTATAGAGGGATATTTGCAGGGCTGGTCACCCATCCCCTTCTTGAAAACCGGGAGCGAATGATGTTTCGACAGATGTCGCTTCCAGAAACCATATAGTACAGTCGCTGACCGTTTATTCGGATGCTGAAAATTGGGACATGCTAGTTTATTCAGACACCTCCGCGGCACCGCCACTCATCCCATTGAAGTAGAGTAAACTCACGACTGAAAATTCGGACGCCCCACAGTGCGCCATTAGATTTTTCGGACTCCGGCTGGCTGATCTTGTGCGACGTCGAACGCCATGCTTTATGAAGCCTGTGCTGCGCCTGCTTTTTGATGCTAATGATGTACCAGTAGGTTGTCTGAGTAGATTTGCGTACACTGAATTTCTGTATCATTTGCGAAGACCACATGAAAAGAGCCTTCATCCGTCCATTGTACATTGAGGACGGCAGGTTGCAGAGGCCTGCATAAGCACTATAAATGCAAGTCGCACCGTAGCACGTTGTTGTCCTTGAGATGTATAAAAATACATAACGCATTCTGCACGTTATTAACAGCAGAGCGAATAACTTTTGTTTATTATTTGCTGACAGAAGTTGACAGTTTTGCACAAAGCTGACCCTAACCTACCATTCCCTTATGTTAGTGCATGCGTTCATGCCTTCATTTGCTATAAAGTGCAATTCGTGTGGTTTTGACAAACATAGCTGAAGTCAGTGCCCGTACTGTCATGCACTTCTCTGTCCTGTCCTCGTCAAAAGTAGCGCTGGAGTATTTTAAGCAAGAATGTGTCACTTAAAGTGCCGCCGGAGAATCTCATTGGCTAACGCTCGTTTTCGGTAGCCATGTTCTTCCTAATGCTTTTCCAGCACCTGGTGAAATGCGTCCTCCACTCACTAATGACCGAGGGTTGGCCAGAGGAGAAAGGCGCGTCGTGTTAGCATATTGTTCGCTGAAAGATGCATGGCTAATGTACTTAGATGCTGTGGCTTTGTAAATCTTTCAACTTAGGAAGAAAATGGCGGCAGACGCCAGCTGTGCGTGAGAGAGGGCCGAGAGGGGAGGCAGTTGTCGGTACTTAGGTAAAAGGGAAAAATCTAGGGACTTTAGCATCACCAACTAGCCCCGCAGCATGTCTTGCCACAGCAGAGGCACTCATTCTCTTTGCTTCCTGTGGTGTGGCACAGATCCTGTGCCTGCTGAAAGGAATCGAGGCGGCGCACCCGGCGTCAAGCGGCATCGTGGCCTACATGTACCGCACCGCCCAGAGCCAGATGGTGGCGCTGGAGCAGCGCAGGGAGACCCGCTCGCAGAGGCAGCCACGCAAGCTCCGCTCCGAGCCCCGCTCGCACGCCAAGGTGGCCTATGCCGTGGGCATGATCATGAGGCACAAGAAGTGAGCCGTTTTCTTCTTCTCGCACCTTTTATAGCACAAGCTGTTAAGCGAGGCACTGGTCTTCGAAAAAAAATAAAATTAATTTTTATAATATGCAGTCGAACCTCGTTAATACGTACCCGCTTTAAGCGTACTAACGGTTGAAACGTAGTTGTGACGAATCCCCGACCGAGTCTCATAGAGCCTAATGCATTCGCTGACCGCTTAAGCCGTAGTGCTTCACCCTACGCCTACCGGCTAGTGCGTACCCTGCATACCGCGATAACATTTTGTGCCATAAAATTTTACTGCGCCACTGAACTTCCCGACGCCACAATGTGCCGCCAAAGGTTTTCTTTCCGTCTTTTCGAGAAGTGCGTAGATCGGTCACTCACTGATTCCGACTTCCGCGCGATTGCGGCGACGCCTTTGCGGGTAAGCATCGGGAAAGAACGAAGGTGAGGCGGCGGCCACCGACGAACGTGCCAGCATGTTTTATCGCCGACAACCTTATCACAATAAGTATCTTCAGATATCTGCTCGGGAACGCGTGCGGTGCAGCACTGCTTTAAGCCTACTGCACGCTTTTAATAGGCGACAACCTGAACGCGCTGGGCTGCCGATCTCTGCCACCTCGTTGTGCGGGGCCGTGTTCAAGCGCGCGCCGCTTTGTAGAAACGAAAGCAGCTCGCTGTTGCGGAGTTGAGCGTTGCTAGTCGTGGGCGACGAGAAACCTCTGCATAGACGCTATCACGCTAAACGCACGCGTTCGGTTCAGCTAGCGTAGTGCTGTTGTAACCATACTGCACGCTTTTATTGGGCGACCACCCAAACGCACTTCCGTCCGCTGCCAGGACCGCTAGAGCGCATCGCTTGCAGGAAGTTCGTCATCGCCGCATTAACCGAACAAGCTCATCTGTGCTCATCACCGCATCTGTGCACGGTCTGGGGCGAAGTGTGTACGAAGAACACTCCCACGACAAATGCGCGCGTGCTGTACAGCAAGCGGCCCGGCGGCCTGGCAGTGACGGTGTGAGCCGAGGTGGCGATACGCTGCACGCAACTAGCCAGGAGACGATCGGCTCCACGCAGCCGTACAGCGTTTCACTGGAACTGTGTCAGTTTTCATTTAGTAGCAGATCGCAGTACAGACGTACACACATATATCGCGGAAAGCAGACACTGTCTGTTCTGTCGCTACGTCGGTCATGCGTATACCGGACCCTGTAATAGTTCCGAAATGCTCCTTGGCGTCGCCACCGCGCGCTATCGGACGGTCGTGCGAGAGTACCAGAATCTTTTCTCCAGTTTGGCAAAAAGAAAGAAAAGGCTTTGCAGTGGGTATTTAGGCAATATTTGGTGTGACACTGTATTTATTTCTTTGCTGGCGGCAATGGCGTACGCGAGAAGATGCAAATTTTTACTTGGTGGTTAATGCGTACTACCGTTTAGTGCGTAGTTATGCGGCGTTCCCGGCAGGTACGCATTAACGAGGTTCCACTGTACGTACAAATGAAATTTTCAAGCAAAGTGTATTTTACCCTCTAGAAGCAGATATGCAATTCATTTTTCCTTATCTGAAGTAGCTTTTGAGATATTTAATGTATTATAAAAAATCAGTTTGCCCAGTTTTAATGGCATGGTATTTTGAACATTCGTGACTGAAATCCCAGCTTGACATAGATTCACTTGCGAATGTTCAACATATCATAGCTTTTGTTCAAATGGGTTTAGAACATCCATCCTTGTTTTATTGCATACAGTTCTTATTACAGATTGTTCAGATGTGCTGATTTACTTTGTACCTCTTAAGTACAGTAAAAGCTCATGAATTGGGATTTCACGGGGCCGAAAAAACTGTCCGAATTAACCGAATGCTGAATTATCGAAAGTATTAAGAAAACAGTGAACAAATGTCTATTACATCAATGCGCTTTCATTTTCTTGAGGATTATATAAATCCAGTAATTATTTTGTCTAAGATCAGAGCAAAAGCCGCAGTTCTTTTGTCATTTGCGACTTTGTTCACAGTGTGAACGTGGCAACACCCTTTGCACCCATACCTTATTACGTACCAACAACACGATTGTGGATGGCGACCACGCCTTTCTGAAAGCCGCGAGGCTGTTTCAGTTGTCTGCGAACGCCGTTTTCGCTCCTTTGCGTTGCACATTTATGTCACTTCGCACTCGGCACGCTATCGTCCGAATTAACCAGTCTTGCGGCCAAACATGACCGAATTAACGTCCAAATTATCCAATTTTCCAAATTAATGATTGCCAAATTAACGAGCTTTTACTGTATAGGCAAACTCTTATTGCCGAAAAGCATATGAAATGCTTGATGTTTTAAAAACTACATGCTATACCAGAAAAATCGCCGCATATTTTGAGTCTACGCACAAATATGCATAAACTCAGCAAGTTTCATCACAATCGATAAAGAATTTTTCAAAAATGTTCAAGACCCATGCCCCCCCTTAGGGGTTAAGGGTAGGCTTGTGCAAATAGTAAATTTTAGGTTCGAAGCGAATTCGAAGCAAATAGTCATTTGGTCTAATAATTTCGCATTGAATTCGAATAGTATATATATCACATATTATAAAAAAAAAAAAAAGCACATTTGTCGTGACCCAGCTAACCTGCACAATACCTTTTAAAATGGAAACTAGGGATGTGCAAATGTCATTCTTGGTTCAAAGTGAAGTGGAACCAACTTTGAATTGTAGCAGTATTTGACTTTCCATAGAATGCAAGTGATAACTTGTAAAATACGTTAGATTTAAAAATTTACTATACTTAGCACATATAAGCCGGTATAACAAGCTTTTTAACTAGAAAAATGATAAAGCGATGTGAGGATAATATGTTCATTTAACCTTGAAGTGAGGCTTTGTGGCATTGCGGATTTCCTGGGTAAGTGTATTCATGATATAGCACCGCTCCACTGCAGTGAAAGCACCTTTACAGCGGGTTACATGCGGCTTACTTATGTCTATTCGTTCATTTCTAATATACTTCGAAATTTAGAATAATTTAAATTTGTGTTGAAGCGAATTCGAATACTGTAATATTCACCCGAATATTCGAATACTGTAATATTTGTTCGAATAGTCGAAGTGCTCGAATATTCGCACAAGCCTAGTTAATGATTGAAATGAGTGTGGTAGTCACTCTAGGTGGGTTGGGTGTGCGGGGGAACTGACAGACCTCTCGTCAATCGCACAGGTACCACTACCACTGCGTCATCTACGGCTGGGACGGCAAGTGCGCAGCCAACCGGGACTGGATCTTCCAGATGGGTGTACACAACCTGAGCCACGAGGACCGGCAGCCCTTCTACAACGTCCTGGTCGAGGACGGCTCCAACCGATACGCTGCTCAAGGTACGCTGCCTCTCAGCAGTGACTGTACTCGGGGGACAGCTCATCTTCGCAGTGGAGTGAAGGCTACGGAGGCGGGGCTTCTGCACATTCGTGTTATCCACTATAGTAGTGTGGCAGCGGGCAGCTGATTTCAATTCCAGTTTTGGTGTTAACACATTTAGAAAAACATATGCGAGAAAAATGTGAATGGGGGAGACTGTTCAGTTTACATTTTAGTGTTGCATTGCGAGTATATTTTTCTTGGAACTAAACTGCAAGTTTGCGGCCACACATGGACCAACACACAGGCTAACACGCATCCAAGACGCCATGTTTGCTTTGGAAAACAAGCATGGAGAAAGCGTGGTGCTGTCTAAGAAATGGAAAGAAAATGAAGGCACTCTTGTTATGTGGAATCATAATTTCACTTTACCTACTGCTTCCTGTAACTGTTTAAGTCTCATAATAAATAAAGCAATAATCATTTGAGCAACGCAAATGAGAAAATTATAAATAAAATTGGGTACTATTATTTGGCGCGCTAGCACGCATTGTATTTCTGTTCTATAACTTCCACAACACTGCCAAGAAAAGTTGTCCCCGAGTATAGTTTGCATTGGTATCAATGGCCTACTCAGAGATGTTTTTCAAGGGGTATTATATGCTGCCAGTAAAAACGTTGAAAGAAAGCCTGCCCCCAAACAATATCTTAGTCATTGTAATGTCGGTAATATCTTAGTCATTTTGATATATTTTGATTTGGTGTGTAAATAGCATGAGCGAAAAGAAGACCAAAAGGAGTGGGTGTTCTGACACTGAAACAACCCCCGGCTATGCCCCTGATTGGCGTTGTTGTGGTTGCCGTCTTGTACATACTTCTAAAAGCAGTCGCACCTTTCGAGATGTCTTTCTGTTACACCGCAATGCAAATGCAAGATAACAAATTATTGGTTATAATGAAGCAAATAAAGAATAGTCTGGCCATTGTAGTGTTATGAATATACATTTATAACTGATTTTCGGATACAATAGAACCTCATTGATATGTTCCCGTTTCATGCAATATCCTGCTGCCACTGTTAATGATGTTATTACCAAGCAAACCTTTGTGATTCTTTCCGCATTTTGATGGTATCAGCGGCTCTCATCACGAGACTCAAATTTGGAATTAGCGCTGGCAGTTTGGCACGTAGCTAAGCGGGGTTCGCACCAAGTACCGAATATATTCACGGAAGCCTGGGCACGCACCCAAATGCCCTATAAGTGTACTGGGAGGCATTGAAGCTGTTTCGAACGTGGCTGTGGCTATTTCAGAGCTTAAGCGAAATAAAAAAGCATAAATTCGTTTTTCTGGACTGCCCGATTTTTTGGACGATTTCACGGTCCATAAAGGGGTATTCACACAAGGGAGAAATTGGCGGGGGACACGGGGGGATGGCGGATCACGTGACCACGACGTCACGGATTAGTGAGTGCCCCCTGCGACTCCTCGGAGGAGACGGGGACCTTTTCCCCGACAGGACAAATGATCCCCCGGCGGTGGGGAATATGGCAAAATTTCGGGTTCTTGTTTGGCCACATTGTTGCACTTGCTCCTGCAGAGAGCGACAGTCTGCAGCGGCATGGTCGTCTGCAGCTCGTCGTCAGCAGCTCGTCAAACAGGTGATACAAGCCACCAGAGTAGTCTGTAACACTGGTCTCCCCCTCCGTTCTCCTCGTCCGTGTGAGTGGGGGGCATTTGTGGAGACCTCTCCTCGCGAGCTGACATCACTAGGCTCCGCCTTTATCTCCCGAGGATTTGACCCCCGTCTGAATACCTTTCAAGGAGTCCGAAAAATCGGACGTTGACTGTACACCCAGGTTTATACTCAACAGACAAGTGCAGACATTGCAACTCTAGAGCCGCCCTAGAGCATATCATATGGGGATGTCGAGGCATATTAAACAGTAACCGTGATGCAGCCTCAAACAGTGACATCCTCCGTGCACTCTGGGAGTCTGCGTTGCTCAGCTCTGACCTGGAGCACCAACTCCGGGCCGTCCAGCGAGCCAAGGCAGCCGACAAGGGCCAGCAACCCATGGCCGAAGCCTAGGCAGGGTCCAGGCCCATCCCACCAATTCGCAGGGCGTTTAGTAAAGTTCTTTCATCTGATCTGAACCAATACTTACAAAAATATTTCAAAGCATGAGCAAATACAGTAGACTCCTGTTAAACGAAAGCTGAAGGGACCAGGAAAATATGTTTCATTTAACAGGAGTTTCGTTTACTGAGAGATGAAAAGGGGTGCAGAATTCAAGCACAAAACCAATCATGTTAGAGGCAGTTGTTCCATTTAAGCAGCAATTTCATTTAAGAGATTTTCGTTTATTGAGAGTCTACTGTTGTGTAAAAGTTAATAACCGATAATCCATTATATCCCTATTTGTTATATCGAGGTTCGACTGTTTGTTTTTTGTGACACAGGTCACCTCATTGCAGAGACTTTCATTGTAGACGCATTCACCTTTAACTTGTGCGACATCCTCCAGCCTTACCATATTTCCACGCGAACAACTTGCCGCATAATTCGATCTTTGCAGAAAACCTGGAAATTTCCACGAGCCCCGAGGTGATCACGCACCCCGACGTTGGCAAGTACTTCGAGCGCTTCTGCGGCACGCACTACCTCCCAAATGCCGAGAAGGCGCACGAATACCCCGAAGATGCGGAGGTGCGGGACAAGCTGCTGCTCCAGACATCGCAAAGTGGCAGCGACGAGGAAGAAGAGGACGAAGAAGAGTCGTGCAGCATTTAGAATGCCCCACCACCTGGCTTGACGATTCGACCACGTCGACGATCCTAGGGGGTGAGCTCAACAACAGACCAGGGTCCCCTTGCTGTCATGTTTTTTCAGCTCCACTGAAGCCGACATAGCGTGAAATGGACATATAGCCTTGTGACGTAGACCTGCGGAGTTTATATAAAGATTGTACATTTGTGATCAGTTTGTATCGGTTTGTCAGCTAAATTGTTGCAGCTTTTCTTTTTAATCTCGAAGTAATGGACTTCTATTATGTTGTACAGTAGCTGTGAAAGCGTTTTTCATTCGTGTCCCTGAAAAACTCCAGAGGATGATGTGTTTGTCTTATGCGCAACTGAAACAGTCCCAGTTTTTTGTTTGTTTTAAAACTATGGTGAGGCACCGTGAACATTATGTGCGCGTTGTATGGCCAGGATAAGTATTAATGGTGGCGCAACACAGTTCGTGCATGAATGTGCTATTCTTTTTCCAGTATTTTGGTATTTCGTTGTGTTCAAGGTGGCGTGCAGCGTCGATACTCAGTCATGTGTAAGCGCTCTTCTGCACCACCATCAAGATATAGCACAATTCTGGTTCCTAAAGGGCCCTTAAACCACCCAAAGGCTGCAATTTAGTAGTAGTGTTACATTTGTGCACGAACCAACACTTAACCGCAAGAATTTTTCGAAATGGTGCTGTAATAGCAGAGTTAAATGCGTGTGACGATCCACAAGTGGCCCGTGCTTGTTTCGCTCTTTCCTGCTCTACGCTCTGTTCGTTGGCTTCTCTCTCCTCGTGGCCAAGTGTTCCTCCTTGCACAGCAAGGAGGATAAGCAGGGAGCGCGTGTACCTGCCGGCAGACAAACAGGTTCTTTGTGCTGCTCACATGACCAAATTCTGCTGGTGATGTCACGGCCGGTGCTGAGGATACTGAAAGGCCTGGAGAAGAGCATGGGTTGTTTTTTTTTCATCTTATGGCGCGCCTGCCCTGCGTATTGCTGCTATGTTTGGCACTGTTGATCATGACACCATTCTGAGCTCGATGTGCCTGTTTACTTTAAATGTTAAGGGGAGATGCGGGTCGAAAAATCGCGATTTTTTTCGAAAAAGTTGACTTTGTGTTTTGTTGTGTTTTGTATTCCCCCAAGCCTCCTCTTTAATATATTAAAGAATCAAAGCTGAGAATCAACTAGAAATTATCAAAAAATGCAATAAAAGCCCTCGCGGTGGCTCGTGAAAGCGTGAATTTACCCAAATTTCATGCACGCGGCATTTCGCTCCGCGGCGTTGCCGGCTCTTGAATTTTCGCGGGCACGTAGGCCTAACCCTCTTCTCCCAGAACCCACTTCGGCAACGCGTCTTTCTTGCTGAAAATACAGGAAAAAAAATCGTTTCCCCACCGTAGTTTAGCGTCACGACTGGTCCTTTCAAGTCACGTGGTATGATCGGAGCCCTCCCATTGGTTGGAGCCACGCGCAGCCGGACGCGAGCGCGCTTTCTTCGTTCTGCTGCTTTTGCCGAGACGTCAACGAACACTACTGCGCGAGTTACTGTTCTTTCTCCGCCATGGATGCCAGCGAGAAACGCGACTTTCGTTCACGGAAGTTCATGACGAGGCACCAGTACAAGGGAAGACGCCCCAAACGCAAGCAGAGAGCTCCGGCGACGGGAGGTGCGTCTGCTGCTAGGCCTAGTCACGTCAACGGCGACGCACCCGATTTGGATTGTTCGAGCTTCATTCGGAGCGTCGATGACTTCGTCAGTGCTTCAGAACGAAAGTTAAAGGTGTTCGACGACGAAGGCAAGCGCCAGGACGAGCGCGGAAGCACATTTATTTGCGAGATCGACGCGATGCAAAACCTCGTCAGCGGCGCAGTATGCCCTACTGCGGACGGTGCGAGTTGTCTGTCCGAAAATCGGCAGGAAAACGAAAAGGACTGGCATCGTTTTTGCAACTTTTTTGCCGAAATGACGCATTTACTGCAGCTGTCATTTCGTCCACGTACACGTCAAGTCGCGTATCTCCACGCAATGGAAGTGAGGAGACGTCCGCCCGCGGCAGCGCTCGGGACAGCTTCGCCGTGAACGTGAAGTCGGTGGTCGCAGCGCGTGCGATCGGTGTTGGACACGAGCAGCTTGTGCGGTTTTGTGCGATCCTTTGAGGAGGTGCTTCAGGAACTTGGAGTTCTCCCGTCAAAGGAATTGCTTTCCCTAAGCAAGGATGCCAACAAGACGCGCATTTCAAGCATGACAGCAAAAGTCACAGCTGAAGCAAGGGCCCATCGCCGCAGTGCAGCAAAAAAGGCCCGCCTGGAGGAGGCGGCTCGCAGGGACTGTGAGGGTCCAACATATGGCGCTGGGTCATTCTGAGATTGTGAACTCTTTCAAGACAGCCTTGCTTACATTCTCTGTGAATTTGGTGAATGTTAGTTAAATAGTATAGTAATAAATGCATTTTTTAACTTTCAAACATGTTTTTCTCAGTTCTTCGTTTTGCTGCATTTTTAGAGTTTGTGCACTAAAATTTGTGCACTTCATGTAGTCGGATTGTAATGAAATTTGGCATGCTTATAGTTTAACATGTCCTGAATTCAAAGAAACAACTTTCACAGTTTTCCACAAGTATATTCAGCAAGATTATTTCATAAGTTTCTTCCTTGAGAATGGTAAAACTGAAGCTCAGCATTGGAATTTTTTTCTAGGCTAACACACATATGTTACCCTATGTTTTCTTGCTTTGTTGAATTCCTCAATTCATTAGGAGCAATATGAGCTATTTTTTTAGTGTTTTTGGTGCTCACTATTGTTGCCTAAGCTTGCACAAAAATGCACTGTTTTCACAACTGCATGGTCTGCAAAAAATTAACCAAATGAGCTATAACAAAAATAAAAGCAGATTTGAAAAGAGGAGCTCAAACTCTATAAATGGTGAAAGTTTCATTGAGCTGTGACAAATACTTAAAGAAAAAATTTTCCGAGGAGCATCTCCCCTTAAAAAAAGTATCAGAGGTGGTTTAGGGGCCTTTTAGAATAAGTTATATTTGATTTTTCAGCAAATGTCTACTTTAATAACAGTGTGAGGGTGTTGGTAATGGAGCTGTTCAGAGCATCAGTGGTGTGTGTCGGAGAAGCGAAATGTCCACCTGGAGCACATGCGAGCGTGATAATTGTATACTGGCGTGTTTCTTTCACAATTAAGTTGTTCCTTTAATTTGGAGTCCACATTACAACCAACAGCAACAAAATTTCGGTTGTGCTCAGTTTTTTTTTTTAGGACAGCTAGTGAATAATCTTCAAAGTAGTTGAAACAAAGGTGTCATGCTGGCTACTGCACAGAGCTTCAGTTAATTGAACTCCATTAACAGGATCATGTGATGGGTGCCGTTAATAGTTGTACAGCACAGCTGATCATACGGGCAGATGCGATGCTGCTCTTGTAATAGCGTGCAGTGTTGTAGATGTGAAGATGGGAGAAAACAAGGAGGCGTCTTCAGCAATACTGCATGTTGGCTGCATTGCGTTCTTTTATTGGCAGTCTTGAGATGGGCTCTACAGGGAATTTTTTCCATATCTTTGGCTTGTAAGTGGGTCAATAGAGATAACGTTAAAAAACTGCTCTTATGTGACTTCCTTTCACAATCTGCCATCTCCGTGGCAATAGTTTCGTCGCACCAATCGCCATTGCGAACGGCAGGAGCCAGAGCACAACGTAGTGAGGACGGCCTCTTGGCAAAAGACCAGTTTGATGCATTACTGTTCCAGCTTTTTAGCTGAAGATTAAATTCGCACATGCTCTCTACAAGTCATTTGTCTTGCTGATGTAATTACCGTTTCACGCTGTTTGCCTGTCACCGAATAGCTGAACGGTCAGCACTTCCACAACGTGTTCAAGGCAACGTGGCTAGTATGTTGGAAGTCTGTCCTAGCAATTCGAAAGTCTAGAACAGTCTTCCTTCATGAGGTACATGTCTACTGTGCTATATGTGTATCTGTCACATATATCTTAACACTGGGGTTCGACACGCAGACCAATGAAGTGCTTCTGCCATTTGCTCATTCGTGGAGGTTTTGTGAAAAAGCATGAGAAAGCAGGTTTGGACACTGGAGATACGAGCGCGGCTGGAGTGCTCGCTCAGTAATTAGGCGGTTCCGCATAAACAATGGGATAAACTAGCCATTAGTGTTTCTGTCCCAGTGTCTGTAGTACTGTAATGGTCCCGCACGCAGACTCTGCAGAACGCGTTTTGCCGTTCACACTGCAAAGCCCGAGACCAGTGCAATGTTAACTTGCTCACTTTTTTTCGTGTACGCGAAGGAAATGCTCTACTCCCTCACTGTCCCTCTGTACCTCAGGATTGTCGGTTTATTGTGAACCTGGTTCCCGACACGTGTTACCTCCCCATACCCTTTCTTTCCTTCACGTTTCCCTCAGAGACTACCAACAGCGTGACTACGTACGCAGTCAAACCTTGTAACAACGAAGTCGCATCTGACACGAAAATGACTTCATTTATCTCGAAAATTCGTTGTAAACGTATATTCGTTACAACAATATAATGGCGAGACAATAAAACTTGTTGATGGGCGAGTTGGTTCATAGTTGAAAGGTAAAAACGGCATGCACAAATTATACACAATGGCACAGTAAGAAAAGCACGGACAAACGTTTTTCTTATTTTTTTTTTTGTTGTGTATAATTTGCGCGTACCATTTTTAACTTTCAATCGCAAGACCATTCTCCGTTTACTTCGTTATATTCAGGTTTGACTGCCTCGTGTAAATTAATGGTTGTGCTACGGTTATTCTTACTCCATGTGCCTACACAGCATGTTTGCATGATTATATGAGTTGTACATCATGACTTAGCGTGTATTCGTTGCTGTAATGACAGCACTTGCTGTGTAATGGAACTGTAGTCTTGAGCGCACGCAGTGTGGCCACGCGTATCTCTCCGATACTATGTGTTCGCAGATTTTTTACAATTGGGGTTATGCTTGTTGTATAAAAGTCGCAGTTTTTTTGTTGTTTTTTTTTCGTGTGTTTCATCTGTGTTAAGAGGGCACAATTATAACTATGCCCTGCCACGCATTCTGCCACATTCTGGCAAGATTTTGTGACCTGAACTTGCGCCGGGTTTCAGTTTGTTTTGCAGTCGGTTACTACTTTTGTAACTTGAGGTTACTCCGGGAAATTGAAGTCTGTGATGTGTAGGAGCTGTTGTAAGTTTGTTTTGAGATGGACGTCTGTGTAATCTTTTGTTTACTTTTAGTGTGTTTTTATAGCCCAAACGGGGCTGTGCCCAGTAATCAATGCAACACTTAAAACTTGTCAATGGGCCTGTTGTTAAAAAAGAAAAGATTGTGTTTATGCTGTGCAATCTTGTGTTGTGTACATTACGTACGTTGTATATTGCCGTGTATAAGTTGATTCCACATATAAGACATCTCTGCCTCCCCAACATGGACATCCCGGAATGCAAGGAAATGTTTGAAAAGTGGGAGTCATGGCAAATCTAATTTCCATTCTCAAAAAGCCACAGGTTATGTTGTCATATTCCACGCAACTATTAGATCCCAACATTTTCATTGATTTCCCAGCAATGCAAGAGTTGTCGCAGTCTTCGCAGCTCTGGTGTCATCTAAATCTAAGTGCTTTGAGCACCTTGCGTACTATTGTACATTTTTTTACCTAACAACGTTGAGAAGTATCAGTTCGTAAAAGTAATCGAAGCTCTCCAAGATAGTGACGCGTTCCTCATTTCCCAGCAACAGTATTGCTTTTCATGTTAGTGACACCAATCCTGTCGAAGGAAACGTTTTCATTGCTGGAAGCACTGGGACGTGCTCAAGGAACAACGCAAGCATTCTTGCATGACTAAATTGCAGCGCGGACAGCTGATGGTGCTTTTACGTCATTGGCTAAAACATTGAATAGAAACTACCCACTCCAGCGTCAAATTTAAGCTGAAGCCATGCTGAACCAAAACTCTGGCCAAATGTGAAGTCAGTCATGTGTGCCACTAATGAATCGGCCTTCGCACATGGGTCAGCACCATGTAATTCGGGAGGTCACACTTTTAGAAAAATGAATAGATGTCGGCTTATGCGCGGCAATATGGTGGTAGTTTGTTTTTCACTCTGTTGACCCTTTATCCGTCATGACGCACAAGGTTATTGCATTGCCATGTGAATACTGTGTGTGGCATGGTTGTGGGGGCCCTCTCTGCATTTTTTTTTTTCCAGTCCGCGTGCTGAAGTGAGAGGGCACCACACTTGCATATTCCAGGTTTGTATGCAAAAATAAAGGCAGCAGTGACAACAAAGTCGTAGTGCGTTTTGTTCACTAGCATGAACTCTATAAGCTGCATTGAAACTCAGTCTGTGTGAACTTGCACAGTAACTATGAGCATGCACATTACCAAGTCAACCCATGCATGCAAATCAGTGAAACAGCTGGTTATATGCACAGATTAAAGGTATCTAAATCCATCTATCTGTCCTGCCAACGTGTTAATTTTAATTTCATAATTTCTTCACAACTTAGTACCGTATTTACTCGACTGTAACGCGACCACGATTGTAATGCGAGGGGTGACTTTCCACAAAAAAAAAAATAAAACTAAACAGAATTGTGTGCATCATTGCACTTTTTAGACAACTAGAATTGCGGTATTCAATTGTAACACAAGCGTCGACTTCAGGAAGCAAAAATATGGAAAAAAGTGTGCGTTACATTCGAGTTCATTAATGCAGTATTTGTATTGGTGTGGTTGACCAACTACTACGGGTGTAAGAAAATACATTTGCACCCTTACATGCTTGCCTTGTCACAAAACCGTATTTACCATCTTTCTTTCATGCCTTTTCTTAAACGCAATGCGCTCGATACTTCCAGATCATCAAATGGCATATGCATAATCAAGTTGACACAGCGTTCTCTTACAAGAAAGTAGTCAGTGCAAGAATGTTTTCAAAAAGGAAAACGCAGGCGGGGCAGACGATGATTGTTTTTTGCAAGATACACCGCAATGGGGTGAACATTTCTTAGATTGTTGCTCTAGTGAAAGTTCTGCAAAGATAGTAAAGGATGAGTGGGTGATGTCATGCTCCTTAATTCTTTTTCTTTTTTTTCTTTTGTGGCACAAGCACCGAGTGGCACTTATGATAATAAGCGCTTCTCTTCCAAGCATATCCAGTCAAGCACTTCCGTTGATAAAAGGTCTTCTAAGAAACAGAAACCGATGATTCTGGTTCAAGTGAATAGTTATATTGGATACATATGATATCAGAGCATAAGTTTACTTAAAGGGGTGCTGACACAAAAATTTTGGCTTCGCGTTTTCTTGCTGCAATGTGTTGCCGGGGGCACGTTGTAACACGTCACATTGTTTGCTGCAGCGCGCGAAAGATAATTACAGGCTCCTCACTACCGTCCAGTTTCAGTTTGAGAGAGTTCCGAAAAAGACAAGCTGCCGGGGTCAACTATCACCACCTAGCGTGTGCAACGCTCGACCACGTCAGCACACAGAACCGTGACGCACTCCGCGCGGTCCGCATCGTGTGCTTGCGTTCTCACGCTTGCCGCACGCGCTGCGCTATGTGGTCGCCGTCGTAGCCCTCGTTGTCGTCTTCGTTCTCATCGTCGTTCTCCACTTTCAACGCATCCGCTGCGGCAACAGACTCGCGAGCAGCCGCCGAATAGTAGTCTGCTGGCACACTGGCAAGCGTGGTAAAAGAGAAATGGCGACTATGACGTCATCATAACTTGTTGTACCGGCTGCAGCGTGGTGGCGTCAGGGAAGTAGGGGGTCACTTCGAGTCATTTTTGTTGTATTCAGCATGTGCGTTATCATCTGATAGCCCTAGGCATGCGCAGATGCACGCGCACGCGCCTTATCATGTCAGCTAACATCTGGGTATATTAACCATCACGGACTAAGAATAAACAGAGTTGTTTGAGGTACCGGGTCGGTGTAGTTACTTCGCGACCCTGCGGCTCTCCGACGTAGTTCGGCAGGGCATGGCGGCGGATACCACAGTTGGCGACGAGTGGTGAAGTGACCGAAAGCTGAAGCAATGAGCCTGCACCAACCGCCCGAGTTCCTGCAGACGCCTGGGAAGCCTACCCTTCCGTGGACGCAGTGGCACCGCCTTTTCAAGAATTATCTCCTGGCATCGGGGAGCGACGTCCACTCATCTGCTCGCCGTAAAGCTTTGCTGTTGCACTGCTTGGGGGTGGAAGGCCAGCGATTGTACTACGCATTACCGCATACTGCGGGAAAAGAAGAAAGCGGCCCGAGCGACGAGTACGATGCAGCGGTGGCTACGTTGGACGCCTACTTTACTGCTAAAACGAACATCGTCGTGGAACGGCACCGGTTCGGACAGCGCACCCAACTGCCTGGGGAAACCGCAGCAGCATTCGTCACGGCACTGCGCGAGTTGGCATTGTCCTGCAACTTCGGGGAGCAAACTGACGACTTCATTCGTGACCAGCTTGTAGCGAAAACGAGCAACCATGTTCTTCGGGAACGCCTACTTCTGGTAGGAACTTCGCTTACGCTTGAACGTGCGCTGACTATCTCGAACAACATTGAAGAAGCCACGAAATACTCACTTGAGCTACAGTCATCAGCCGCGAGCATCCAAAAGGCGGATAAACATCAGATGCCAGCCCGTACAGAAGCACGAATGCCGTCTTCGCAGCACAAAGCGTGTTTTCGTTGCGGGTCTTCTCGGCATCTCGCAGATTCCAAAACATGCAAGGCGCGGGATAAAACATGCAGTAAATGCGGCAAACGGGGACATTTCCAGCGTGTATGTCGGAGCGGCATGCCAGACGAGCGGGCACTAGCTGTCCGAGAGGTCGATACCTGCAATATATCCGAAGACCTCAACGTGTTGCTTCTCGCCCGGCAGAAAAAAGCAGCAATACATGTGGACACCCTCGTGCAGGACGTGCCTGTACGTCTCCTCGTAGACACAGGCTCTGCTGTCTCGATTCTGTCGGCCGTCACCAGGGGCGTAGCCAGAAATTTTTTTCGGGGGGGGGTTCAACCATACTTTATGTATGTTCGTGCGTGCGTTTGTATGTGTGCCTGCCTATATACGCAAGCAAAACTGAAAAATTTCGGGGGGGGGGGGTTGAACCCCCCCAACCCCCCCTTGGCTACGCCCCTGGCCGTCACGTATTCGAGGTTGAAATGCCCTCCGGTGCAGCCGACCTCAGCGGCACTGTACGATTTTTCTCGCCGCAGAATAAGCACTGAGGGGTGTCTTACGGCGCCAGTCTTCTTCCAAGGTCGGCACGCCGAGATACTTTTCTACGTCGTCAAAGGCGGTACGGACATCCTCGGCATCGACGCTATCGAAGCCCTGCGGCTGCACATCAATGGTATGTCACTTCAATGCACTAACATTACGCAAGCGCCACAAGGCCTTGATCCTGAGTTTTTCTCCGAATTTTCAACCTTGTTCGATGGAAAGTTAGGGCTAGCAGCAAATTTAATTCACAAGGTCAAGATAAGACAAGGGGTCACGCCTGTCGCTGCTAAGTTACGCCGTTTGCCATTTTCAGTGCGAGACGCGGTGCGTGAAGAGCTGCAGCGCCTTGAGCAGAATGATGTGATAGAAAAGGTGGATGCCTCAGAATGGGTATCACCAATCGTAGTAGTGGCAAAGAAAAATGGCAAGATAAGAATTTGTGTCTACCTACGCGAACCGAACAAAGCGGTTGTCATTGACAAATTTCCGTTGCCTCACACGGAAGAACTGCTGCACAAACTTCACGGTGCAAAGTATTTTTCCAAGATTGATTTAGCAGCCGCATACCACCAAGTCCTGCTGAGTCCTGAAAGTAGAGAATTGACTACCTTCATAACGGATAGTGGATTGTACCGATTCAAATGCGTCTGCTTTGGCCTTGCATCGGCACCGTCTGCTTTTCAGAAAATGATGGTCACTATCCTGCAGAAGTGCAAAAATACTTTGTGCTACATAGATGACGTGATTGTGTTTGGTAGCACGCCTGAGGAGCATTTCAAGAACCTGAAGCAAGTGTTGCACCTGATTGCAAAGTCGGGATTGAAGCTGAATGACAAATGCATTTTCAATGTTCAAGAAATAGAATTCCTTGGGCACATGATAAGTCACCAGGGTATACGGCCGCTACAAAGCAACATTGACGCCATCAAGGCTGCACCAGCACCAACGGATATCAGTACCCTGCGCTCATTCTTAGGAATGGTTGGCTATTACGCAAAGTTCGTACTTGACTATGCAGTGCTTGTTGAGCCTCTTCGTGAGCTCTTACGTAAGAATTCCACGTTCACTTGGAATCCTGCCAGACAAGCTTGTTTCGAGCAGCTGAAAAGTACCTTGTCCACAAGATGTTTACAGCTTTTTGACCCTGTGGGTGACATTATCGTTACCACAGACGCCTCATCCATCGGGCTAGGAGCAGTGTTGCAACAGACAAGAAATGATGAGCTAGTAACGATTTCATTTGCTTCTCGCAGGCTTACTCCACAGGAACAGAAGTACTCCGTTGGGGAACTGGAAGCCCTTGCATGCTTGTGGGCATGCGAACACTGGAGAGTCTACCTTTGGGGCCGTCCATTCACTCTGCGCACCGACCACCAGGCTCTGACTACACTCCTAAGTACAAAGGGAGTAGGTCGCCGTCCGTTCCGAATAGCAAGGTGGCACGCAAGACTACTGGCATACAACTTCACAATTGAATTCCAAAAGGGTGACAAGAATACGGTTGCTGACGCTCTTTCAAGGATGCCTCTCCCAGTTCAAGTGGAGGAGGAAGAGACTGGGGAGACCGTTTGTGTGGTCTCACCATGCGTTACCCATGGGGAGTTTGTCGCTGAAACAATGCAAGACGAGCTGCTGCAACAGGTCATGAAGTGGGTGACTTCGACATGGCCTGCAGTGAAGACGTTGCCTGCCGATGCAGTTCCATTCTACAGGGTGCGGACTGAGCTCTCAGTCGTTGGAGACCTCCTACTTCGTGGAGACAAGTTCGTCGCACCTTCATCTCTCGTAGGACGGCTACTTAACGCAGCCCACGAGTCTCACCCAGGAATAACAAGGACAAAACAGCGACTACGTGAACAATACTGGTGGCCTGCTATGTGCAAACAAGTAGAACAGTTGATTGCATCTTGTGGTGTATGCCAATCAGTTGACAAGTCTGCAAAACCAGTGACACCACCATTGCAGCCAGTTGCATTCCCGTCGGCACCATGGCAGAAGCTAGGAATTGATATTGTGGGTCCTTTTGCGAACGTGTCTGCAGATTGTCGTTTCGCGATTACGGCCATTGATTACTTCAGCAAGTGGCCAGAGGTTTGCTTCGCTGCGAGGGTGACTGCTACAACAGTTATTTCCTTCCTACGAAGTATTTTTAGCAGGGAAGGATACCCAGACGAGATTGTGAGTGACCATGGTCCTCAGTTTACAGCCTGCGAGTTCGACAGTTTTCTCAAGGAACGCAGCATCACCCATACGTATTCGGCAGTCTACCACCCGCAAGCGAACGGCCAAGTGGAAAGATTTAACCGGGTGCTCAAAGAGTATGTTTAGGTCTGCACGCGTGAACGTCGGTCTCTCAAGGAAGCCATCACCGAATATCTAGGAGTTTACCGTTTCACGCCGCATGCCACTACAGAAGTGAAGCCTTCCGTTCTCCTGCACGGCCGCCATCCCAGAACTAAACTGGATCTAGTAGGAGCGCCAGGTAAACAGTTTTTTCAAGACCCCCATGCAGCAATGGAGGCCGTCCGCAGCAGGGTAAAGCAAAAGCAACAAGCAAGTAAGACCTACACCGACCGTCGACGAGCTGCAAAGCAGTCTCCGTTAACAACAGGTCAACCGATACGAATCAGGCTGCCAGATCATGTGCCTAAGGGTGCTGTGAGTTACTCAAGCCCATTCACAATCATTGACCAATGTGGCCAAGACACTTACAAACTAAGTGATGGTCGCACCTGGAATCGGAATCGGCTATTACCCTGCCCTCGGCCTGCTACTCCTGTAGAATCTTCCTGTTGTGACTCGCCAAACGATTCCGATGATGCACCCAGCCGTCAAACCTTGGAGCCTCAGTTTCAAGGGACCTTCCAGAACTGAGGCGGTCGACGAGGCTAAGAAGACCGCCGTCGTGGTTAAAAGACTATGAACGACATTGAGTGCTATGTAGTGTCTACTTATTGTTACTCTTTCTAAGTGATTGTTCAAGTTTTTGAGGGGAGGGAGAATGTTGTATTCAGCATGTGCGTTATCATCTGATAGCCCTAGGCATGCGCAGATGCACGCGCACGCGCCTTATCATGTCAGCTAACATCTGGGTATATTAACCATCACGGACTAAGAATAAACAGAGTTGTTTGAGGTACTGGGTCGGTGTAGTTACTTCGCGACCCTGCGGCTCTCCGACGTAGTTCGGCAGGGCATGGCGGCGGATACCACAATTTTCGAGGGTGTCAATGCCACAAGGTGCGGCGTATTGCGCTGGATCGCGCAGGGGAACTTCAAAATTCACATAAAATGCCTTGCAAGCTATATTCGCTGTTGATATTTTGCAGATGATATACGCACGTTCGCGGGAATCGATCCCGCAGGCTGTCTCGGCCGCGAAATTTTGTGTCGGTACCCCTTTAAAATAAGGGCCAGTTAACTGTGGATAATTCATGATTAATTGAGCTCATTGAGAGATTGTGAACTGCTGGGATCGTTGCGGCACCTGGCAGAGCATATCTCAACTACTGTAATTACACGATTGTAAGTAGACTCTAGTCTAGGTCGAACCCCCTAAAATTGCACGGCAAAAAAAAAAAAAAAAACATTCTGTTGTGCAAAGGTGGCTTCGCGGCAGTATTTCGAAGCTCTACAGGAAAGCTAGCTTCGCGGCAATACCCGGGAATCGTTTTTTAGAAAATTATCCGCAAAACGTTGCTGAGGGTGCGGGTTATGCACAAGAAAATACGATATATGTTTCAGGTAGAGCCGGAACGGAAACGCAATGTCGTAATCATGCCACGGCGTGCTTGATTTCTCGTTTGTTTCGGTCTTGGTTGTAAGTCGACCTTTCAACCGAAACTAGTTTCGGTTTCGATTGTAAGTCGACCCCCCAACTTCGGATTTCAAATTAAGATAAAATGGGTCGACCTACAATTGTGTAAATACGGTACACACTTCCTTCTACATGCCCTCTTGAGATCTGCTTCAACAGCGCGGGAAACAAAGTTAACGCAAGGAATACACCTGAGCACACGAATGCTGACGTGCTAAGTCGAGGATTAGGGTCTCCTCTAGAAATTTTCCTTCCTCTCCTACACTCACCCTTATGATGTGATTACTGCCATGGTTATGATGCTACCTAGTGTCTTCTCACATTGAACTATCTCCCGAGGAGTTTGTAGTTGACATGCATTTTACAGAGTGGCCAGAGCTTACTGGTGGGCTCAATCGATGTAGACACAAGTCAGGGCTCGATTTCAGGAATTTATAACCCTCGTGTATTATTGCAGAATAGAGCAAATGTACAAAAAAAATTACAGCATGTCGAGTCGACACAGAACGATCCCGTTCTTTCACACAAAATAAATATGCACAGGTCAAGAGTCGTGGAACGCATCAGTGGCATACAGTCAAAATGGCAACATTGATAACAAAGGCAGTTAGGTATTAATTATAGTATAAGTGTGTATGTAAAGTGAGGTCCACTGTTAAAGAGAACACTGTCTACCCTATCAAAACATTCCATGTGCATTCCACTAATTTCATATGTTATCCGCAAAATTATGAAAATTTACTGGAATTTGTACAGAATCCTTATATCCCCTTCAGGCACAAATTATGATGCACTGTCTGCAAATGCTTCAAGTTCGCATAGCATAATTCCAAAGCACTCAATATCGCATTCCATGAAAGAAAATGAAGAAATGTATTGTTCCGCGAGAGTTCCAGTAATTAATGTTAATTAGTGTGTATTTAAATATATAATTATTCTGCAATCAGTCAGCTTTAATTCTTGCATAAAAAGGATCAAATATGAGGCTCAAAATGCATGGCCAGTTTGTTTTGTGGTTGCATTCGTTTCGAGCAAAGAAAAATAATACTCTTGACGTTCGTCCTGGAATGCGGCAGGTCGACCGATCGTCAAACATGGTAGTGTCTCCATCAAAGCGATCCTCTGCAGCAATGAAGTTAAAATAACCGCTAGTTGTCCACTCAGGAAGCCTGCACAAATGTGCACACTGCGTTTCAAGCCATTTAAAGAAACATGCGGTGCAGTCTCCGAGGTTGATGTGTACAGTTGGACACACCGCCGCTGAAGGGGATATATTCTATAAAGTTACACAGGAATTGTATGAGCTTATAGGAATGGCATGCGGAATGTTTCAACAGGGTTCTGCACAGTTCTCGCGTTGCTTGCGCACTCCACTTACGTGGGCCAGCACATTATCTCATTGCACTACACCGGTGCGTAGAAAGGTTCTAGTGCCACCACTCCCAAGCCATCTCATGGCACGCTTGCCAAAGAAAAATATATTCTCATAGTCTTTACACTGATGTGTTCCCTTTAACAATGAACTACACTGTACGTTCCTATAAAATAAAACTTAAAGCTTTGTACAATGAAGCCCCTCTTTAGTATTTGTCGAGCACTGTAATTAAAAATGAATGCACAACAAATAAAGGCTGTGCCATAATCATTGTAATATCTTACACACTGCAAATTATTTAGCTTAATCACCTCTAAAGAGGGATATGTATTAAAAAATGCCCATTTTTCGACTCTTCCTTTTGAGTTTTCAAGCTTTTGCATTCAGTGTATTATGTATGTGATTTAGTACATGTATTGTGTTGCCGATTGATGCTACAAGGCCTTGAGGTGTGGTTCGTAAATGTGTGAAGTGTACCTCTCCAGTCTTAACACCAAGCAGTAAAAGCTAACCAGTCACAGGCGCAAGGTAACATTTCATGGCAATACAATGAAGCCTTATAAAGAAGCCACATTCAATGCTAAAATTAAAATACCTTCTGTATGTAAAATATTCATAATAAGCAGGTGTTTATTACGTGCCGATATTGGCAAGAAAATTTTTGTTTAAATTTGCAGTGCCAGTAGCGTTCATTAAGCTGCCAAGGCTATCTCCCTTGTTTAGACGCACAACTGTATGGCGAATGAATGTATGTGTACAGCATTTTAACGCACTCCCTGTCTTGCTTGTAGATTGACATACAGTTAAGGATCAAGCCCATAAATAGCTCATCTATGTACACAGTCATTGATTCAGTAAACATACATATCTACACAACTAACATACAAGGACTGCACGATAACATTCACAGACAAACTCGACATTGTTTGCAGTTATAGTGTTGCTTCAGCACCTCTTCAGTAACTGTTGGCTTCAAAGGCGGTGTGCAGGTTTTGTATTAACAAGTGTGATCAAAATTGCACATTAGATTACACGCGCACGACCGTTGTATCATGCCCATGTCGGGACTTTGGTAAGACGCACAGCTAATGTCTGCGGTGATGCCTTTGTAAGGGAAGTTCGCCCTGGCAAGCTGCCAGATTGGCTAGTGGTAGCATGTGCCATTGGTACCAGCATACCAAGCTGTTCTTTGGTATCAAAACTTGCGTTTGTAGCTGCCTTGCAAGCCATAACATTGATTGGCTTGTTCGTTTATAAACGGTTTAACTTTTTTGAACACGCATTCGAAGTTTCACACATGCATTTTCTTCACGTTTGGCGTCCACCATGATATATGGCTGCCGTGACGGGGATTCGAACCCACGACTTTGATATTGGCTGCACGGCACCACGGAAACTGAGCTACCATAACAGGCTGTAAGCAATGACATGCCAGAAACGTGAAATCCCGTTAAAACACCGGTATTTCTTTTTCTTTTGCTTATAGAAACAGGAGAATCACACCTCACTACACTCAGAAACAAAGGGCCCTTTTTTTCAGCTAGTTAAAGAATGCATCAATGTGCTTGAGATTTAGGACTCTGAAAAATTGCATGAGGTCGCGGGTTACACATTCACATGGTCAACATGACTACGCTGTCGAAGGCACTTTCGAACACATCACATTCTGCAAGTCACTGCTTGCAATGGTGCTGTAGAACAGTGACATTTGGAACAAACAGGAGAAAAAAAAAGGACCGCCAGGAAGCAAGTCCAGCTCGCTTAGGGTTCATAAACACATTCTAAGCTCTAGGAAGTCCACTTTTTTTTTTTTGCTTTTTCTCTTGTCTTGGGGAAACACAATAGCACAAAGCGTCTTTTTTGATGCGGAGCAGGAAAAAACACTCTTTGATCGAGGCCAATGTTCATCACAGCTCTCAGCATTGCATGTGCGAATGCCACACACTGACGGGCTGTTTCGCTGCAGGCTTGTCTGGATTCGCGAGTTCGGGAAACTACAAATGTCGCATGCACTGCAAAGTTGCGTCTGCGCGCAGCAGTCCACAGCGTAGTTGCGACGTCTTGTGTACTTTGATTCTCAGGCGACCCGCAAGCACCACATTGGCGAGAACTGTCCATTTTCTTGCCACCGTTGCATCAACCGAGGCCGGGATGAGCTCCGCGAAGACGGTTGCATTTGCCGCACACTTTCCCTGTTGCCTCGGCGAGGAACTCTTGCACAGCCTTTCACCCGCAGGCCATACGCAGATGAAATCACAAATGTCACTCCACAGATTAGGTTCGACAATGCCTTTAGGTTTCCAGTAAGTTGGCCTATGCTGCCATTTCACTCCGCAGTGAAGCAGTTGCTTGAAGAGTCGCCGTGGCGGGGCGGTATCACAGGTTGGAACTAGCAGACTGTACGCCATCTCTTGGAGTTTGTGCAGTGGAGTACACCGGGCTGACTGTGCAAACGTTGGACCAGAAAGTTGGGATTCACCGGGCTCCGGCCGAGAGGGCCAGGAATGCGAGGATCGCCGTCCAGGACACGGCCATCGCCACGCGGCTTCCTCCAGAAATCCCCACGCTGCTGCCCGGGATCTCGTTCAACCGCGGACGGCCTGAGGAGAACAAGAACACGAAAAACAAATGAAATTTTTGGATTTTACGTGCTAAAACTACAATGCGATTACGAAGCATGCCATAGTTGGGGGACTCCCGTTTAGTAATTTTGACGAGTGTTCTTGAATTATGCCTCTAGAAATGGAGCAGCTGATGTTGGTAATCAAATCTGCATCCTCAAGATTAGCAGTGCAACACCTTACCCCCTAGGCTACCACATCGGGTAATGCAAGCAAAAAAGTGAGACAATGAAGCAGTTGCTTAAATAATTCAAGCTTAAATTATATGAAAACATCACTTCGAATGAGCATCATTATGTTCAAGCCTCTGACATTTGTGCGATTTACAAATGATTCAATATGAACAAGATATTGACAGCATGAAAAATAAACAAAGAACGATGTGAGGGGACACACACAAGCGCTTGCCTGTGTCCCCTCGCTTCGTCCTTCGTTTATTTTTCGCGCTGTTGATATCTTGTGCAATGGAGTACTAACTAGCCCAAGCCTTCACGTTAATAAGATTGAGTATGACTTGTTCATGGAATATTTAACATGCGAAATGTAATACAGGATTGCAAGTGGTACGAGAGCCTCTGGATTAAATTTTGACAGCCTGATGATTTTTAATGTGCACCATAAGCTTGGTGTTTAAACATCCTGTGTTCCTCTCTCATAAAATTCTGGCTGCCACGAACAACATGCAATTTAAGGCTTGGGGCAGTAACAGGCAGTAACAAACAGAAAATGTATAGCGGCTAATGTTTGGGATTTCATGATAGAAGCAGCACAGCAAAGCTGGCAGAGAAGTATGCAGGACAGGTGTTGAGCTAACAACTGACAGATTAATTGTAATCAGGAAAAAATAAGTACTAATGGTCCTTATTGCAATAAATCTGTTGCAATAAATCACTTGTGTCGCCGTCCCCACTGGAAACTGTGCTGCCTTTACAATGAATTCAATCAACTCACCTAACTTTACTCACTATACAAGTATGAAATTTGAATATAGCAATACAAACAATACGGTAAACAAAATGAGTAAGTCATAAAGTTAAAAGTCTGTGGTGTGAAAGGGAGAAAACGGTCTCATTACAATAAGTCGAAATTGTATGTGATGAATTATAGACTACAACAATGCAAATGAGGAGAGAGAGAGTTAGATAAAGGAAAGACGGACAGGTTAACCAGAGATCTCCAATTTACAGCACTGCAGTAAATGAATCGTCCCGCTGCTGTTACAGTGCAGCAGGTAAATATTTATAACAAATATTGCATATTAACAACGTCACTTTCCCGTCAGATACGACTTTGCCAACTAGGCTCGACCATATTAAGAAGGCTTGTTGCATCTCTGCAATTCTAATTTGTGGTGTTGATTAACTTAATGCCATTGGTGCATATGGTATCGGTGCAATTGGTGAATATGGTATCGTACCAGTGACGGCCTTCCAGGTCTTTGTGCTGGGGTGCTGGGTCTCGGCCCGGTACCAGTACGGGTCGTGGGTGTTGGGGTGCAGTGGAGGTACCAGCGGGCGACCCCCGATCTTCCGCGGGGGTATCGAGGGCGTGCGGACGGGAGGAGGGCGAGGAGGGAGCACAGTGTTGCACGAGGCTGCAAGTGGTTGAAAAAACAGAAGTTGCATTAAGTCAAGTGACTACAGTTGACTTAGCATAGACACTTCCAAGCAAACTGCCCTGAAACTAGTGGTCCCTTTGTGGGCTTCAGTCTTAAAATGAAACGCACGCAGATTGTCTGCATCAGTGATGTGAGGAGTTTGAGGTTGGGATGGCGAGGTAAGATGCAATGCCGCCCGATTCAGTGAACAACATTCCTGCACAAAAGTCAAAACACAATTTCTAATTTATTTCTTCTAAAGATAAATACTGACACATAATTTTGAAGCTGTGGGTCATGTAACACGTGCATCGTGCTCATAACGGGACAACGCTTTGCAAAAGTAAAAGCGTGGAAACGTGCATGGCAGAATTTGCATTTGGCCCTAAGGTTAATCGTCAAGTCCGACTACTCCTTCCCACGCCATGTCCTTGTGTTGGTGTTCGTGTTTTTGCACAACTGTGCCAGTTGTTTATTTTATGTGCACAGTGTTGCAACAAGCATGTAGCTGAGTCACATTGTGGATGTATTGCTGGTGTATCCACATTTTTCCTCATGCACTTTGTTTAATTGTACTGATCCATCATCCTTTGATACCCAGCCTCACTTTAGAAGGGAATTAAATTTCACAAGCGTGTACAGTCAGACCACACGAAAACAAATACCGATATGATGAATTATCGGTTATAACGAAGTAAACTGAGAGTAGCCTTTTTATTAGTACATTGCCAAGGTTTATAACAAATTTTCGGATATAGTGAAGCCATTTCCGTGGCAGATGTGACTTAGTTGTAACAAGGTCTGGCTGTATAGTTATAGTGACAGTGCTCATTTAGTAGCTTTCACTGTGCAATGTTTATACTCTGGGATGTATACTGAAGTCTGTAAGCCTTTCCCGGGTCACATGTTCTGCTCACCTTGCTTGGCTATCTTCATCCCGTAAAGAAGAGGATCTTCACCCCTCATGCAGCTCTCGCCAGCCTCCTTGATGTAGGCCTCGTCTCCACTTCGTATGATCTTCCCAGACTGTCAAAAAAGGAAAAAAACATGGCTTTCATTAAAGCTACAGAAGCGTATCATACAGAATCACATGGTTGGTGCCACTTGTAATAAAGAACGATGACATGCAAAAGTTGTTTACCCGATGAGGAAGCTGCAGTTAGAACAGGCTTCGTATTATATACACTAGCAGATTATGCAATGTTTGGGATGACATATGGCAATGAGCATGCCTCAGTGTGGCACACTACTGCTCTTGAAAAATAATAAATGAAAAAAAGATTGCAGTGGGCAGGCTTTGTTACTAGTTAAACCTTTAGGAAAGCTAATCAGTTAAACATCGCCATCGTAGTGATTACACTCTTGCACGCTTGGTGTTATGGCAAACTTCGTGCAATGTTGGCGCAGTGGTAATGTTTCATACTAGTAATGCAATGTAGATGAAGCAAGAAATGGCTAGTAGAAATTCATTTAAATTCACAGGTAAAAAGAGCCTGCACTAAGGTCAAAAATAACTGTGTGGAAAAGTTATACAACTTTCAACTGTGCTATTTGAGGCACATGGTCAATGTAGTCTGACCAGGAAGACATTTGGTATCAGTATCATTATATATAGTCTGTTGACATCAAAAAAAACAAAAAATTACACCATCTCCCGCTAAAGGGGCTATGAAGCGATGCGAAGCCGGAGCACTTGCACGATCGCGTTCCGTTGGCGCTCGTTGGGCATGCTACCGACCTCGCGTCGTGGAACGCGAAGAGGAACACTACGCGCGTCGTGTCTTCCCTCTAGCCTGGCCGTTAATCCTCACAGGGCGCGCGGGAAACGCGGTCGACAGGCGCGCGAGAGAGAGGCAGCGTAGGAGAGGAGAGAGAGGGGAGGGGACGCGCATGCGCTGGCCCTCATCGCGGCGCTGCGCAGGAGAGAATTTCGGCATGTCAAGCCCGCATTTCAGAGGAGCCAACCGAGGCAAGCGCTGGAGACTGAACGCGCGCAGCGCTCTACCACTTGAAGGAGAGGAGACTAGAGGAGGAGAGTAGCGCATGCGCTACGAGAGCAGAAGCGAGAACGCAGGAGAAGCGCAAGCAGGTGCTGGTAGAGAAGTGGAGAGAGTAACGCGAAGCTGTTGGAGAGAGAGAAGGAGGAGAGTTGCGCATGCGTAGTGTGAGTGCAGACTACTACGCCGCGTGACATACCGCCGAGCAAGAGATACTTCGCATCTAAAAGAAAACAGCCATAGTTGCGGCTTCAAGGTAGCAATGCGCACTCACAAAGCACTGGTATCCTGGAATGTCCCTACGCTGCGTGTAGGTGTAGGTGACACCATCTTCCTCCCAGCTGCCGAGGCAACGGTACTCGCGTTCTGCAATCAGCAAGAGAAGAAAAATAAAATCAGCTTTGTGCGTCCAGCGCGCAACATAAGTTTGCGGAGGTTTATGTTTAAGGAAAATTCATCGAACATACTTCGCTAAATCAGATACACCAGCAATGGCAAAAAAGTACAGGCATAGGCGTGCGCACACGAGGGCAGGGAGGGGGGCGACGAAGTATACAGCCCTGCGAAGTATACAGCCCACAGTATAGGCAGATAGAGTTAATCCTAGATATAACAAACTTCAATACAACGAAATTCCCGACATAACGAAGCATTCCACTTTTCACAACTCTTTGTGCATAGAACACCACACGAATACTGAACCTTGGTATGAAGGAGCGTATTTTTCATTTTGATTATAACGAAGTTTCAGTGCTGCCGCAGGGGAAGATAGAGGCGATAAATTCAAACGTCTGCTGGGGCGAGTCGTAATATGGTTGAGCAATTCAGGTTGTCGCCTTGCTTTTATGCGATTTTAGACCGCAGCTCTTTTGTTTTTGTGGCGTGCGACGCGGTTATCGCCTGTTTTTTTCCCTCCTGTTTTTCCCGCCATGTTTTCGCGCCAATTGGTTTTCTTTCTTCAGGCAGTTGCTTCCCGGCATTTATTTATTTATTTATTTATTTATTTATTTATTTATTTATTTATTTATTTATTTATTTATTTATTTATTTATTTATTTATTTCAGCTCGTCTTATAAGACCGACTCACCCGATCAAGGGGGGTGAACGAAATGTCACCTAACGCTGTCATTTGAAACAACGCATTCCCCATATCTCACGTATGGATCATTTCTGAAGCGGATTCAGCGTCAGGATTCGAAAGACATATCGAATCTGTACTGCAGAATGACTCAAATCTGGACGACGATACTGAAATATGGAGATTTCGTTCCGTAGTTATGTGTCAGCACATAATGACCGCATGGGGTGCCTCAAAAAAAGATGCCTGAGACCAGTTCCACCTCTGTAGCTTACCCTATCAAATCGTTATTAATCGCAATAGGCGAGTAAATAATGCGAGTACCATTTAGCAAAGCCACAAACACTTTATTCATTGTGAGGCCACTGGTCGCTTGCGAAATGCCCGCAGGCCGCGTGTTTGAGACCCCTGGCATATAGCCATATTAACGCTCACTATATTCACGACAATAACCGCTGTGACAGACAGGGAAGCGTTCCTCACCTTCGTAGACGTGCGTCTTGTTGTCGCAGCTGCTGACCGAGTAGAACATGATGTCCGGGTTGTTGCAGTCCGAGGCCACTCGGGCGCACAGACCCGTGGTGCCCGGAATGACGCCCGTGTAGTCGCCCGTGATGGGGCACGAGGCCAGCGATGACTGGCTCCCTGCACACAGACAATGTCCTTTTAAAACGAAGTTCATTACAGTCGCGTTTAGCCGAACACGACGCGCGAACAGGTCGAGTCAAAAGTGTGGTCGACACAACTCGATCCGACCGCGCCAACATGAACCGCAGTCGAACCCGCTTATGTCAAACCCACGCATAACAAATTATTCCTTACACATCGAACAGTCGTAAAATCCCCTCGAAGTGTTTTCGATATATGAAATACTTTTTATATATCGAATTACCTACATGTAGAACATTTTAGTTATCCCCTTCAGATTCGATATATCCGGGTTCGACTGCAATGCGTTCTGGTGGACTGAGATCGCAGTCGCCTGCAGCTAGCATTGGGCCGAGGTCTCTGAGGAGGTCGAGCAAAAAATTCCGGCGCATTTCCAGTCCGACCCTGCAGTTTTTGCATGTGGCTTACCAGCTTGAACTGTCGCATCGGGTTGAGTGAACCTATAGGGCCGACTTGGCCCGCAAAAACTTCTGGCGCAGCAGTTTGTTTCTCCTGTTCAAGTAACGTGCTGAGCAAACTACACAAGACAGAGACCTGCGCTCTGTTCTTTTGCAGCTTGCGCAGCTCCTTAACACTGGCTCAGCACGCCCCGATGCTCCCCCGGTCCGACCCGATTGACAGATTTCAAGTCGACTCGACACGCAAGTGACACTACTGTTGGGTTCGTGTATGTATACGTCCCAATTGATGTTCTGTCCTTTACAAAAAGAAAACAGCCCAAAAGTGCATGCAGCAATCAAAAGCCTTCTGCGGCGGTGCACTTACTTCCTTGCGTCACCCAGGTTGTGGTCGCAAATTGGTCGTCACTGCAGAGCGCGTCCGAAGGGTGGGCACTGGGATTCGAACCTGCAACGAAGGAGCCAGTATACCAACTGTCAATGCCACTTCGAATGGACTCCAAGGTATTAATATTGCAGCTGGCATAAATGCGTCATTACGTTCATAATTCAGTATGCTGTAAGTCTACTGCGCTTCACCGTATATCCCGCGGAAATTATCTAATGTTATCGCTACACATAAACCCATAATTGCCTCGAAGGCGTCTTCCTTAAATTTCCTTAGAACCTTATTCGTTACTGCAACAGACCGCGGCTATCTTATCATGCATCAGACCTACGTCACTTGCCAGGGGCGTAGCCAGAAATTTTTTTCGGGGGGGGTGGGGTTCAACCATACTTTATGTATGTTCGTGCGTGCGTTTGTATGTGTGCCTGCCTATATACGCAAGCAAAACTGAAAAATTTCGGGGGGGTTTGAACCCCCCCCACCCCCACCCCCCCTTGGCTAGGCCCCTGTCACTTGCTCAACCGCACAGCGACAAAATGTCAGGTGCCCAATCATTGCCATCTTGTCATTTTTTTTTTCGTTCTATCACTCGTTTCGCATTCCTTAGCTTGCCCATATACGCAAACACCAGAAACATTGCATGTGTACCACTCCACATGTTATATAAGCGCAAAGAAAGAGATAGCGAGGCTGATGACATATATTTCGTATTATCGCGGGAGCTCTGAAGCATCGTTTTATTATGTGTAAATTTCTCGGCTATCTTCATATTTATGATAGCCCAAAATGCAGGCAAATTTGCAGCTTGAAGCGTCATTCGACACGCCACGAAATCGTTGAAGCATATACATTTTGTCGGTGCATGGAATGGGTGTTATTCCTACGGGGCAGGGGCGTAGCTAGGGGGGTGGTGGTGGTGGGGGGGGGGGGTTGAAACCCCCCCGAAATGTTTCGATTTTGCATGTGCATATATACACGCACACATACAAATGCACGCACGAACATACAGAAAGGATGGGTGACCCCCCCCCCCCCCCCCGAAAAATATTTCTGGCTACGCTTCTGCTACGGGGTGTTACCCCGTAGGTAACATTCCTACGGGGGAATGTTACCGCACTCCTACTCGCTCAGTAGCGTTGAGAGTACGGAGCGTTAATATACACCCTTAAAAATTAATAATGTTGCGAATTTTCTTCCTTGAATACGCACGACTAAAATGTACTCCTTGGGAGTCGTCTTAGTTTGTTACTTGTGGAAAAAATGAATAAAAAAACAGCGAACTGGCGCTGTGAAAAATTGCTTCGCTTTATTGCCGAAGGTGGTAATGCGTATATACATCTTTTTCTTTTCGATAGAGTCAACTCACCCAGCTGGAATTCCATGACGTTGAGCGATCGGCGCCGCATCCATAGGCAGTAGTACAGCTCCTCGCCGCTGCGTTGGGATAGAATCGCGCATATGAGTTGGCTCGTATGACATGACATGCACATTAGATTCGTGAAATGATATCAGTGTTCACGAATAGCACTCTTGGCAATGGAGTGGAGGTGTCAGCATAGCGGAGAAGATCAAGTACTAAAAAAAGTTTGCATCCTTTGGGGAGTATTTCTGTCCCACAACGATAATTGTTATCTGGCTTCGTTAATAATAATAATAATAATAATAATAATAATAATAATAATAATAATAATAATAATAATAATAATAATAATAATAATAATAATAATAATAATAATCTGGGGTTTAACGTCCCAAAACCACGATATGATCATGAGAGACGCCGTACTGGAGGGCTCCGGAAATTTCGACCACCTGGGGTTCTTATCTGGCTTCGTTGACTGCGTCTACTTTATCGAAAACTCAGCTCTTGCAACTTTCCTATCAAGAATGCAGCATCACGCTGATAGCGCACACGCCGTTCGAGACCGGGCGCGCGGCGACAACGCAAGGATAGGCACGCGAGATAGATGGCGATTATCGTTGTTGTGGAGCAAAAAGACGCCCCAAATACGCCCTTTCTTTTTAGAGTGTAGGCTCAAAATACGCCGCTTATACACAACAAACTCCGTTTTCTGTCCCGGTGATCTCGTTAGACGAAGGTTCGCAGTAGCGGTGCGAGAATACCTTATATCGAGACTGAGGCCTTGCATGAAGGGTGCGCATGCCATGTTCACCACTGTGTGACACCGCGTAGACCAGCCCGTTCATGCACCTCCGCTTTTAACGTAATATGGCCTAATACGAACACCCCATTTCCCGCTCCCCCGATGACTTCGTTATAACGAGAGTTTGTTGTATGCAGTTTCGTCTCATATAGTGAAGATGGACACAAGGCCTTCAGTGAAATGTGCGAATGACATACTCACCACTGTGTGACGCCGTAGACGAGCAGCCGGTCGTTTGGCGTGCTGTTCTGTCGTGTGACGCAACGCGCCGTGAGCGTGACGAATCGTTCGGTGTCCCGGAACACCAGGGTGCCGGCCTCGACGCGCGCCCGCTCCCACTGGCCCTGGCTCCACTCCGGAAAGCGGCACGTGGCCGACTCCACCTCAGCTGGGAGGCTACGCTCGGGCACTGCGTCACGTGATTAAGGGGAAAAAAGGAAGGAAGGGGGTTAGCTCCTCCGACATGATATTGCCACGCACGCTTCTTTTTGTATTTCTTCGTAATCGGCCCGTTACACGTCCTTGCGCAAACGGCGCCCGAATTTCTGGAAGCCTTCCAGATTATTTTAAATCTTCTGATAAGCTTGAGCGCGCAACGCGAACAGTTTATTCTCGAACTAACCCAGCCAACACCGATAACGCTGGAACCCTTCGATGCTACAGGTATAAAATGTCGACAAATGTTCTTGCTGAACGGAAGGTTTAAAATTGACGGTTACGGCCGCTGAGGAAAATTTACATAAGCTGCGAAGTAGCGTACACTTGTGGAAGCTTGAAACTGTATAATATATTTCTTGTGTACTTGGCTTGTCATGTCGCTAGTTTTCTTGGGGGTAGAAGATCTTTGCCTTATGTGCAATACAGACCATGGGTGCGGGAAGAAACTGCTTTCAGGCAAGTTAACGAAGCCCTAACGTGGTCAGCGATTAGCCTCGGCTCACTTGGGGAACTACATAAAGTTCACGCACATTGCCAAATGCACAAGTAATAATCGGTAAATTTAATTAGTGAAACATTTTGCGTTTCTCTCGTAGATAGATAACTCTCACTGAAAAAAAAAAAAAACGAAAAAGAAACAGCAGCTCACCAGAGTGGTGTCGTTCCTAACGAAAAATTAGCGAGCACGGGCAATTAAATCAATCGTGTTGCAACCAGGGTGACGCTGCGGTTCCGTATATAGGCCTCACCTGGTGTGAGAACGAGTGACTCGTAGCCGCTCGTTGCTGACGTCAGCTGCGTGGTGCAGGTCGAGTCGGAAGACAGGGCCACGTACACGCGGCCTGTACCCGGTTCCTCGCGGTACAGCTGCACAGAAAGAAAAATGATATAAATGTTAATAAATTACGCCTGCCGAGTGCATAGGCGTGTGCACGGGGAAAAAAAAGGGGGGGGGGGGGCTAGTCATGTAAAAGGGGACGCGAATTCTGTCCCATAACTTTACTCATCCGGGCCTTTAACGCCACTTTTTTTACTGCGCAGGGTTATGTCTACGCATGCTTCTTGATAATGGCGACCCATTTACTTCCCATTTTTACTTCCGGATATCCAGGGACCAACGGCAGGCCGTTGTGAGGAGCACGTGATTGTTTCATTTTCGTCTTCCCATACATTGTGTGTGGAAGACGTTTTTATTTTTTTTTTCGGACTCCACCAATGCGGGGGGGGGGGGGGGGGGGCTGCGGTGAGACGACTAGGCACCCTCCACCCCGCTAATATAGAACCCTGCGCACGCCTATGGGAGGGGGTGCCGATATATATCTTTGTATACATGTACACTTTGTGCAGATGTAGTCGCGGCATGGTGCTCCGGCTGAACCGTTCTATAAACATTGCTCAGGACGTCCGATATATATAATCAAAGCCTCACGCGTACATCCGCCTCCGCACCGGCCTCGGAAGAGGTCAGCAAAACGGAACCGCAACCATCGCTCACAGGTCGACGCCATAACTGACGCTTAGCAGCTTCAACGCGCGACGCCGCCACCTTCCCCGGATGAGCGTATTGCGGGGCCCGCCACTTTCGCCCTGACAGAAATGACAGGGCGAGAAAAAACTGTGGACGCCGTGGCCCCGTTTGCCGCCCGTGCGCCTGTGTGCGCCGGCAGCATCAAATACACCGGCCACGCCACCTACCTTACGTGGGCGTACTCTGTTTGAGCTAGCTGTTAAACCCTTCGCCCGTAAGTCGCACGCACCCACTGTACCTTCGCTTATATTTCGTTTGCTTCGACGTCGTCTGCTCGCTCCACCCACATTTCTTCTTTTCCCTGTCGTCTGCTGTTGCGGTGACGAGGTGGAGATCCGCAACTGAGAATTAGGGTTAGGCCCAGCGCACAGCGAGAGTTTCTTTTTTGTTTGTTAGAGGCCTGGTTCGCGCTGAACAAAGCGCGTCCCGTATTATATATCTTCCGGATAAGTCCACCACCGGCGTTAGCGTCGGCATTTCATTGTTTTCGGGCCGGCGTGGTTTTTTATCCGGGTGCAGCCAGGCCTGCTCGTCCTGGCAACTCTCAGGCTCGCTTCCTCGAGAGGACAGATAAGAGAGAGAAAGGGGGCACACGTTTCGTAACTCGCGTTACGGAGGAACGACATGGAACAAAGAAAACGAAAACAAACTCAGAGCCTCGCACGAAGGACGTCCCCGGGCACAGCTAGCTAAGACAAATAATAAACTACGACGCAGTGGGCTGCGCGCAAAAGGGAACGCGTTGTTGCACGAGCGTGTATGCATATACGCGAAAACGTCCTTCGCTATCTCTTTCCCTTTCATTGCGCGTCGTCTGCTATCAGCGCCGTCGTCGTCTGCAAACGCGGCCGTGAATCGTCTGCTATCCGAACGAGCCGGTCGTCTGCTAGCCGGCTTCCCTTGACGCCCTCGGCCCGGGATCGTGGGAGAATGGCCTCGTACGCTGCTCGAGAAAGACCTGCCTGCCTGTCTGCCAAACAAAACGCGCGGGCCGCCAAGGCATCATCACCTGTGCGGCACCACCGCGTTCAACTGGCATATCCGAAGCGGCGGCGGCGGCCTGTCTTTGTGGGCCCGCACTGTGTGTTTGTGTATATAAACTCATACAACACACAACGCCCCCCATCGAGGACGGTAAATAGGCGCTTCGTCTGTTCCGCGAACCGCCATCGCTATAGCTCTTTTACGCCCACAAAGTTTCGCGTCTGCTGCGCTTTATTTGTTTGTTGTGAGTTGCGTGAAAGTTGCAGCCCCTCCGCTCCCACTTAAGAACACTCGACGGCGCGTGGCCATTGGTTGGCGGTCACGTGACACTGCGAATTTCTTTTAGGGGCTTTTGGATTGTGTCAATGTCTTGTGTCAAGATAAAAATCTGCTTTTTGCCCGCTTCGCAACTGGCACCTAGTCATCGACTCACTTCTCAATGCGGATGCGTATGTATGTATGTATGTATGTATGTATGTATGTATGTATGTATGTATGTATGTATGTATGTATGTATGTATGTATGTATGTATGTATGTATGTATGTATGTACGTACGTACGTGCGTACGTATGTATGTATGTATGTATGTATGTATGTATGTATGTATGTATGTATGTATGTATGTATGTATGTATGTATGTATGTATGTATGTATGTATGTATGTATGTATGTGGGTATTGGGCTTCCTGCGACCCGTCTGTAGTCAAGACCACAGTCGGCGCCCAACGTGGGGCGTTGCGCTGACCCTTCGTGTGAACGACCAGGTAAATAAATTGTTGTTTGTTATTTTTTGAGGCCTCCGTCGTCTTTGCTTTGGCTACGGATGGGGCGCAGCAAGCTCAATCAATACCCACAGTTGGCCCCACGTTGGGCGCCAACAGTGGGGTCATCTGTGGAGCCCCATGGGCGCGAGGCAGCGCAGCGAAGTCCAGGATTCGGGGCAACACCTATCGGCCAGAGTGAGTGGCCGCGTCTACCCTTCGGGGTGGCCGAGGGACCAGTTCACATGCAGCTCGCAGGCTGCCACCTTTAAAACGCGCAGGTGGGCCACGCGCACCGCCATTGCGCAGCACGGGGCACCATCTCAGATAGCCGGTGCGCGTAGTTCCCACAGTATATGTGTGTGTGTGCTTGTGTGCGTGCGCGTGTGTATGTATGTATGTATGTATGTATGTATGTATGTATGTATGTATGTATGTATGTATGTATGTATGTATGTATGTATGTATGTATGTATGTATGTATGTATGTATGTATGTATGTATGTACAACTACAGGGAAAAACTGAAAGAACGAGGCATTCAGACGCTCGGGCAATGTGTGGAAACGCCATAACTAAACGATGACCAACGTTTCTTTTATTCCTTGTCTTATTTGGCCGTCGGGCTCACAAAGCAGCTGTCCCGCAGGGGTCACGCGTTCGTTTGACTCCTCTGCGAAGCCGGTGGATGCGGTGTTGTAAGTTCACGGGGCGTTCCCGCGGGCCGTCTGAGGGTCTGCAGCACCTCGTGTTTGTTTATGGGCGAAGGCCACCTCATACTCTCCGGCATTGTCTATTTGCCGCCACCTCGGCCGTCGTTTTTGTTTTCTCTCTCTCTCTATTTCTCTCATTTTTTCGCTCGCTAGGTGACGCTTCAGAACAACCTGCTATGTCGTCGGGGAATGAAACGGTCCGTGCCTTGTACGACTGGAACCGTTATTGCATCATTTCAAAAGATGACCACAGTGATGATGATGATGACGATGTCATCTACGAAAACGCGCCCTCTGGCGTCGTTTCCGCGAAAATGACTCTGAAAATGCTGACGAACCACCATTTTTTTTTTTTTGCCTGCAATCTTTCTTCCACTATTGTGCCGAAAATAGAGCAAAGACGACGACCACCGGCAAGCTTATTAAAGAAGTTCAGCACCGAGAGATCGGCCGCGAGATGGAGGCGAGCGGGGAATATGAGTAATTATTTGACGCTAACACGCGGACACAAAACTTGCGCGTTTCCTCCTTCGATAATTGCGCGAACTTAAAAAAAAAATGCCAGCAGCTTCCACTTTAGCGGAAATACCTCGCAGGCATCGTATCTCGGGTTTGGTGTGTCATTATTATTTTGTTTTACCCTTTTCCTCGTCGCTTGAAGAATAGAAGAAGACTGCAGCGGTGGCGGCGGCCTTGCGGTTCCTACGTAAGCGGGGTTGAAGTTAATTATACGCTTTCTGGAGCGGACCGTCCGGCCCTAATGTTCTCTGGAATTACGAGGAAACGGCGTAGAAAGAAAAAACAACATCAAAAAAGAACAAAAGATGATGAGATGGTAGGGCACGCGCGATGCTAGTGGAGTTACCCGGACGACTTAGAACGACCTAACACTCTAAGAAAAAAAGTCAACTTTTTTTTTTTTTCTGTAAGTCCTCGCTTCCCACATATGACTCTCTTTGAAGAGTCACGTGAATGCTCTTTGACGATCAACACACTCTCTTCGGAGAGTCGGGGCACTCGCGCCTCTCCAAAAGATAGTTAACGTGCCTCCTTAAAGAGAGTCGTATACGCCGCGAGTCAGGACTCGGAAAAAAAAAAGAGTCAAATGACTCTCTTCTTTTATTTTTTCTTGGAGTGCAGAGCCAGACTAGAGCGGCATACGTGAGGCTATAACAGGACATGCGTGGACAATTAAAGGAAATGCACGTGCGTTGTACGAGGAAGGAGGCGACAAAAAGCAAGAACTCAGTAAGAAGCGCGGAAAGCTGCGAAATTGCTCGAAAAAGAAAAAAATTAAGAAGAAATTTCTAGGAAATGCGCGTGTGCTGGAAAATCGGCCTCCATTAGAGAATTAATCGTGGCCGCACGCGGCGCGGCGCGTTTTGAGTCGTACATTTCCTAGTGGTCGTAATAATGGAGAATAGTTAGTTATAATCGTTCTGGAAGCCTGTTTTTACCCGCCTAGCACTCATTGTTTTCCTTTTCTGAGTATTTTTTAAGGAGGAAATAAATTTACATAATAGACTTCTTCAGTGCAAAGCAGGACGACGAACCAGTGCAGCCTGTAATTCCGCGTTTGCTCGAGGCACGTAGTCGGGGGGGTTTTTCCCGAAAATGTCTCGGCTGTGCTCCCACAATGGAAACTGCCAGCCTAGAATGAATAGTAGGTACTTAAACTAAGCGTAGAAAATTTAATAGATCGCTGCGCTATGACTTGACCATGCAGCCGTGGCAGCTCAGCAGGTAAGGTCTAGCGCTGCAAAGCTCGAGGACGCGGGTTCGATGCCCGGCCAAGAAGGCCGCATTTCAATAAGGGCGAAATGGAATAACACCCGCGTATATATACTTAGATTTAAGTGCACCTTTAAAGAAGCCCCGGTGATCAAAAATAATCGCGAGTCGAACACAACGCCGCGCTTCAGAATCGAATCTGGGTTTGGGCGCTGTAAACCTCAGCAATTATTATTATTCTACAGCTTCGCCTGATATCCAAAGTTTAGAAGTCTGTGCATGCGCAAACGTGCAGAACAACTAATGTTTCATAATAAGCGGCTGTAGCCTGTTAATTGTTATTGTAACGACTGCGCATCTTGACTGTTGGTATAAGAGTGCGCTTTTTTTTTCTTTTACTCATACGGTTATAATCCAAGCTAAATATTTCGTGTTGTATGATGTTATGACTACACTGAAAACTGAAACTGGCTGCAGAAAAAGCTATTAAGTTATTTCTACAGCGCTCTGAGGGTCGGTGGTGCTTTTTCTGCGAAATTATAACGCAAAAAAAACGGGGGGGGGGGGGGTGGTGGAATAACAGCGTCTGAAAACCTTAGAACAGACACTGAAGTAAAACATTAAGTCAAAATAGACAGATAATTATTCACCTGTAAGCGCATTGTCGTTGATTTCGTTATATTGGGATCATTAAAATAAGAGAGAGTGAGAGCCAGGGTAATTCTTTAACCTTCCCCAGAACTTCAGCACCTAATTATCAATGTGACATCGCAAGTCTGAAAGTGTTCTTTTGCGTGTGGGTGTCTGTATGTATGTTATGGCCACATTGGCTCGATAAAAGTTACTGAGACATCCTCTGTTAAGTGTCTGGCACTCTTACTATGCAATGCAATTCACTTTACCGATTTAAAGAGAACTATTTAGGTTCTAACAGACGTGGTCCAAGTATGACGTCACGGCGGGTTAGTGCGGGAACGTGAAGAGCGGCCATAGGCGTGCGCACTGGGGGGGCAGGGGGGCGGTCGCCCCCCTTTTCACCTAAGAGGGGGGGGGGGCGCAATGTCAGCCCCACACATTGACATAATAAGGAGGGGGGGCACTGCGAATCGCGGGGGGGGGGGGCAATGTCAGCGCCATACATTGACATAATTTGGAGGGGGGCGATGCGACGAGCCTTCCCCCCCCCCCTGAAGGGGAAAACTGCGCACGCGTATGGGAGTGGCCACCTATTCTTCTTTTTTTTTTTTTTTCTCGCGAATTGTCGCCTACCAAGCGTTTTCTCCCTGCACGAGTGGCGTTTATGGCATTGTGAAAGGGTAATTTGCTAATACGACCAAAAATAATCTCTCTCTCTCTCTCTCTCTTCGGCGTCCCTTTAAAGCCCACGAGTCGTGTTTACATTGCGAAGCGCCGAGCGAGGTTCGTTGGTGGAGCCAGGCATTCCAATGCCCCAAGGCGGAACCGAGACGTGGCCCAGGTGGGTGGCCGATGGAAAAGAAGCGGCGTTGGAACTCGATTATACGGCAGTAAAGGCACGGCAGCCTTCTTCCTTTCCAAGGCTTCGCTGTCGAGGTATGCCTTTTCTCCGCTGCGGAACTTGTTACGTTCCCCACGCGCGCATCGCATCTCGATGACTCTCTCCGGAACTGCCGACGAGCGTATAGTTTAAAAAAGCAAAACACAAAACGATTTTTTTTTAGTGTTTATATATAGAGACGTCCGTTAATGGCTATTTCGTTCCGCCCGAAGTGGGGGGATGGAGCTCCTCAAACAAACCGCGGAAATGGTTTGAAAATGCGGGCGGTGACTGCGGAATGCGCGACTTTTGGGTTTTGTTGTTGTTTGGTTGGCATTGAGATCGGACGAAAAAAAAAAAAAAGAAAATGCAGCAGTGTATACATGTACCGGCGGTGGCCGCCGCGGGTCACACAATGCGGAAAACGCGGCTCTTAGAGGTCAGACTCGGCGTTTATCGACCTTCGAAGCGCCGAAGGCGAGAGATAAAGAAAGAAAGAAAGAAAGAAAGAAAGAAAGAAAGAAAGAAAGAAAGAAAGAAAGAAAGAAAGAAAGAAAGAAAGAAAGAAAGAAAGAAAAGACTCCTTCAGCAATGCGTGAAGCCGTGATTTGCTTTTTCTTTCTTTTTGTATAATCACCACCCGAATGGTGGCATTACGCCCTTGCAGTTTCGCCGTTCAAGTTCACACTTTTCGTACGTGTATTATAGTTTATAGTATACGTTTATTATAGACGCCGTTTATTCTCAACGTTTGCGTTCTTGCGGTTATTCGAACAACCCGAGGTCGTCACGGGCGATTAGCTTATTGCCGGCGTTAAACGCTCGGTCATGATCGCTCTGATCGACGCGCGTTCAGTTTTCTATTGCGCCTGCGTTGAGGGTCAACTTGTTGCGATCATCACGCCAGCGTTGTGGCTTTTTTTTTTCTTTCTTTTTAAAACTTTTCTTCACCGAAGGCTCCTGCAGGCCGCGCTTTTTCGTTTCTCTTTTCTGCCGGAGAGCGAAAAATAGAACACTTAATCGAAACGCATGGCGGAAAGCCTTCACGGCTCGCAGAACACGTTAGCAGTGTAAACGCAGTGCTAGATTTCGACACAGCTTAAGTTGGGTTAATTTCCTCGCAACAGGCGATCAAAAGTCGATTAAGAACTGATTACTATGACATTTCAAATTCTGAAACTTCCTTCCAGAAGTACGAAAAGAAACTTGCTAAACGCTCACTCCACGTGGAAAAAAAAATGAACAGGTAAATGTCATTAAACATGTAGTATACTCATTGCAAGAACACCAAGATACTTTACTCACGAACGCATTCACAGCTTCCGGTCGTGGTACTAGTACTGGAGTGTTTGCGTGGTCGCTCTTCGAAAGGTTATATTTAACTGCAAAAGAAGCCACAAAACGTCGAAAACGGAAAAAGCAGAGCGGCAGAAAACAGAGACAGAGCGCAGAGGCGTCTCTGCGCTCTGTCTCTGTTTTCTGCCGCTCTGCTTTTTCTGTTTTCGACGTTTTGTGGCTTCTTTTGCAGTTAACTAAGTATGTACCAACTTGCCCAACAAGCAACTCTCCTGAAAGGTTATATACAGTTCGTTCACTGAAGTCCTACAAAATGAGTTCTTCGATTGGGATACTTGTAATTTTAGTCCAGTGGATACTGCTCCATCTTCCGTTCTCTCTCTCCTCCTCTATCGTATCTGTCTCATCTCCTGCTCACGTGTTGTGTGGCAAACTGGACGCCACTCTAGCGAACCTTCGTTCCTTTCTCATCTCTAGACTCACCCCGCAGCGGTATCGTGGTCTGGACTCCGGGTCCTTCCGGAGGTCCATGAGGGCCAGGTAGCGGTCTCCACCTCGGCCGCTCTCCCAGTCGCCCAAGCACAGGAAGCTCACGTCTGCATCGAGACGGGAGCGTCGCTTAGCCGTCGCTTGGTCGTCGATCGCCATACTCGGATCACAAGTTTGTCTCTGAGTATAACATTAATTAGAAATAACAGACAAGAAAGCCAAGGAAAGTGTAGGGGATGTTGTTCGCAGTAATTAATCATCCCCTATACCTTCCGTGGCTTTCTTGTCTCTTATTACTAATTATTGTTGTGTCTAGCAAAAAAAAAAAAAAACAAAACAAAAAAAACGAGCCCTTAGATGCTCTCTTCTTTAGTCTCTGAGCATGTATCTCTTCAATGAAGGCTCCTTGCGCGCCGCCATATTTTGATTTGGACTGCTGTGAATATGCGTGACACCCCCCCCCCCCCCAAAAAAAAAAAAGAAAAAAGAAGATGCACTTCCGAGGCAGCGATGTGAGCCTTTGTGCTCTCGTGCAACGTTTCAGAAAGGATGTTCTCCTTTTCTCCGATGGAGAGGTATTTACTTCTGATGCTCGATATTTAAAGACCCACCGCGGCGTTCTCGACTCCTGACCCTAAGGTCGCGGTATCGAATCCCGGCCGCATTTAGATGGAGGCGAAATGACAATGCAATCGAGAAATAAATAGAGGCGAAGGAACAATGCAGTCGACCGTGAAGGTAACACTGCGGCTCGTTATAGTCTTGCAAGAAGTCTGGTACTCGATTATATATAACTTAATGCATTACCAAGTGAGCAGCATGCAGGCCTTCAAGTGTTACAGAGATTGTACCACGGTGCCCAAGTTTTTTCCCACCTGGAGTCAATACTTAGCTGCTTACCGAAGTCGGGGAATGAGCACTGGCGGAATCGCACGGTGAGTCCGTCTCCCCGGGGACAGTTGCTCAGTTCGGAGGAGAAAGGCTCGGCGCAGCGGAACTCTTCACCGTTCGCGCTGTACTGGAAGCGGTAGCGGCCGTTGATTGGACAGAACATCTGGTGAAGGGAGGAACCCTGCAGCGAGGGCGACGGTGGCTCGCCCAGCAGTCCGTTGGCCTTCAGCTGCTCCTCCTGGTGCTTCCCTGCGAGTTTGAAAGTTTGTTATACAGCTTTTCATCACGTAAAGTGCACCTTTACACTTTCTGGGACCAAACTAAATTGTTAGCTGCTGACCCGAAAGTCGTGGTGTCGATGGCGGCAGCGGCGGAATTGCCTTTTGATCTAGGCGATATGCTAGAGGGCCGGGTACTGTGCGATGTCAGTACATGTTTAGGAACTCCAGACGGTCCAAATATTTCGGAGCCCTCCACTAGATGGGGCGTCTCGCGTAGTCTTGAGTCGCTTTGTGACGTTAAAGGCCATAAGCCAAACAACCAACCAAAAAAATTTGTTCGAGGGTCCCGGACGATCTTAGTACCATGAGAAACAGTTTAGATATGTGTGAGACTAGGATATTTAAAAACTTAGACCGGGAAAAGTAACCTGGCCAATCAATCAATCAATCAATCAATCAATCAATCAATCAATCAATCAATCAATCAATCAATCAATCAATCAATACTCACTGTAGAGTATGATCTCGGTGAACCGCCGCTCCGAGACTGCCCGGTCATCGGGACACGTCGCTCTGGCAGCCTCCTCGTTCGTGTAGCACCGGGCAAGACCTAAATATATAACAAAATTTCGGACGATACGGCGTGAGTGCGCATGCGCGAGAGTCGTACAGGGTCGACCACATTTAAGGAGAGCGCCTCAGCAGTACTCAAGAAGGCAAAGCTAGAGCGTTTATTGTACATCACGAGGGAAATGTCCGTGATATGATGTGTAATCATGGTGTACAGATAAGCACAATAATAACTTCACGAATTATGTTTTAAACTTGAGCTTCTATGAGGCATTGAATACTAATTAGGCGTTCGCCTTAGATGTGGACGACGCTGTACACAGTATAGGCCTTTTTTACGGTTTCAACCTTTCTTTTTAGAAATGAAACACTGCTTTTGGTTACTCACCTTCGGCGTGAATCTGAATCACGTTCGGGGTCTTGAGCGTCAGGTGAAAACAACGCATGCAGTCTTCGGCGCCCGTGCTGCAAGAAGAGGTGCACGGTAATAAATAATAGGAAATGTTGGTCTGCTGGCGAGGTAACGCAGCATTGATGCAAAATCGGCATCCTGACTGGATAGAGATGAAGAAACTTTATTTGAGGGGAACGGAAAGTATAACCTGCGTTAAAGTGTTAGGGATCCTATAGTTTCGTAATCTTAAAGGGACCCTGAAACGGTTTTTTGAAGTTTTGTCAGCGTTTAGGCAGGATCATCCCCAAATCATTCGCACCAGAAATTAAGCGACGCACTGCATATCAAGGCCGCTACGGAATTTATATCTATACCCTCCTCCTCACCAGTGCCTTGCACCCTCAACTCACAGACACCCTGACATCGTCGGCGATCGCAGCGCTCTCATGAGCGCACTCGACGGTTTGAGTTTCGCCCAGTCATGGCCTCAGATATTGTGCGCCGACGGGTTGCGCGCAATCTCGGAGGCCCAACAAAGACGAAGCTCGCGGAGTGGTTGATATCTGCTCCGACAGGGGCCGCCACACTACCAGCAGATCTTATTTTATTCTCCTGTACGACGACAATCTGCAAAAGCACGCGGACAAACAAAAATAATTCGAGAACGATCACTGATGAGCGTAAACTCGGGCAATGTACTTGTGTCTTCAGGGGTGAAGTTACAGCCACAAAAACGTGGATCGTGGCGTTGAACGGATAGCGAGAGCGCGACGCTCATTGCAGCGACGAGCTGAAAAGATTCCGCTCGCCAGATGCCTCACGAACATTGCACGATGTCGCAGCTTTACAAGTCACCAATTGCTAGACAGGTGGTACTCAACACGGCTAGGGCAATTAGCCCTAAACACTGCCGCTCAGCTCACGTCACCACGGAGTACGTTGTAACACAGACGGACGACGCTCGCTGCCCACAGGAGATTCAGTGACGTGTACTGGACATATCCAATCATATCAGCCGCCTGCGTGACGTCGCGCGTCCAATACGACGCGCACTGGAAGTGGGCGGTTTGAAAACGCGTTTGGCTGAGCCGCTGTGATCGGTGGCGATTCGCAGCTTGTAATAAATTACACATTTTACGCACTGAGCTTAAATCGGTCTGTAAATGATCCTTAGGACTTGCTCTACCGGCTCAATGTGTTCGTACAAAATCGTCAAAACCGTTTCAGAGTCCCTTTAAAGCTCCCGTAGTGGGCAAACCGCAGACACCGAGCTGATTTTATAAAGAAGTAAGGCGCGTGAACACGGACACAAGAGAAGGAGACAGTACAGCGCAACAACTCTTCTCTGACAAATACTGCAAGCCTTCTCTGCTTTGGGTTTAACGTCCCGAGACCACGATATTATTATGAGGGACGCCGTAGTGGAGGGCTCCGGAAATTTCTACCACTTGGGGTTCTTTAACGGGCACCTAAATCTACGCACACGGGCCTCGGGCATTTTGGCTTCCATCGAAAACGCGGCCGCCGCGGCCGGGATTCGATCTCACGACCTTCGGATCAACAGTCAAGCACTATAACCACTAGACCACCGTGGCGGGTGAATCCCTACCAACTAGCTCAACTTTCTGTCGGTCTGAGACTCTGAGCTCATGCCGTCATCATCAGCACTCTGAATAATTATTGTTATTATTATGATGAGCTGATGTTCGTAAGCATAAAACTAGTAATAACCATAAGCCGGCAAACTCACTCATGGGTCGACTCACTCAGACTCAGATCGAGCCGTGAGTCCAAGTGAGGCCGGCTGAGCCATACGTTAGTGAGTTTAAGTCTGAGTGAGTCCGGTTGAGGGAAATTTTAGTGAGTCTGAGTCCGAGTGAGTGTGGTTGAGGAAAAGTGTAGTGAGTCTGAGTGCTCTCAGAGCAAAATATATTACTTGAGCGAGTCTGAGTGAGTTCCAATATTTGTGCCGACCTATGGTTATAACTTTAGCTGTATGTGTCGGACAATGAGATGGTGACTGATGACGATAATGATTGCACCGCTGTTTAAATAATAACAATATTCTGGTGTCCTAAGAAACTTTCTGGTAGAGAAGGGCTTCATGTGTTTTTTTTCACTTAACGTACGCTGGCGCTGCTCACACAAACTTTAGGGGGAACAGGGGAAGCGGTCAGGACATCTCCAACCTGGATTCGCGCATGACCTGCACGTACCTGTCCTTGAGGATGACGTGGTGTCCTCGTCGCCGATGGCAGCGCCCCCACGGCGGTATGGCGTCCACCTCGACGGTGATCTCGGAGTAGGAGACCACCGAGCCTCCGTACGCCTGCGTCGCCTGCGTCTGCATCAGGAAGGTGCCGTGCAGCTCGACCGGGAAGTAGCACACCGCCGAGCCTGCAATGAACAACAGAAGAGCAAGCGTGTGAGGCTACCATCTGCGGGTACTGCCGGCTACTCCTCGATTAGCCAAGCAATGCACGTCGAATACAGCCAGTTCAAACAAAGAAACAAACAGAGAGGTTAAAAGTAACTCGAATAACATTCTGAATGCGTTAACATACAATTCGTGGAAAGTTTCGATTATTACATTGCATGTTTACAGCACAGTAGAATTTTTGCACAGCTAGTTATGGGGGTTTGTAACTGAACAGAAAAAAAACAGCAAAATATAAATGAAATCGGAGTTCGGTGACTCACAGCTACCGTCCAGTTTAAGCGAGCGAAGTTTAAAATTCCAGGTACGTCACAAAGCGATCCGCCAGGACCGAGTTCTCAGATTCAGGCGCGCGCACGTTACGAAACAATAAGTGGTTAAGCGAAATTTAAATCCCTCCCAATGATTGCGTCAGATCCCCTTTAAATGTAGAGTGTCGTTTGATATGAAGAATTCAATGGCGTGCTGTAGGCGTCTGTAAAAAGAAAATTATTTCAATTTCCATGAAACATCCTGCAATCTCCGGATTTTCTCAGAAGCGATTTGCATATTACTAGGTAAATGCCTTCTCTCGATGCTTGTGAGTTCTTGCAATATGCATGTTTGGGCATGTGGTTCCTCATCATCGATTGCAGTTCGCTTGCGTGGCTTGCACTGGCGTCACTGGAACTGCCTTGTTGGAGTACACGAACATGGGACACAAAGTTTGTCATGTTATTGTTTTCGGTGCACTGCGTGCAAGTTCTTTCATGTTGATGCATAGGGGCCAAAAACGTTCCGTTGGCGTCATCACATTGAAGCAGCTTAACCGCAAAGTAATTATGCTGCCTTGAAGTCAACAAAGCCGCCATGTTGGAGTACCACTACGATATACGTACGAACCTGCGCCCATGACGTCGCGTGCAAGCTATCAATAGCACAAGCTTCTGTAAGGTAAATAAACTAAGCGCGACCTTGAGAAACTCGAAGCTTCGCCTTTCCTAGCTTGTGCATTGTCGCACGTAGAGAAGAAAATCGTAAACTACAGAAGTACGCGCGTTACGTGGGCTGGGTGTCATACAAAGGCATGCAGGTGTGCTCTGCTTGCTTGCAGCGGGAGTAACCGAATACACGAAGCACGCCGAACAGCATTCATACGAACCAGCTGGTGCCGGCTCCATGCATATACCCCTCCCGTTATCGTCTGCTCATCGTCTGTTCATCGTCTGTCTATCGTCTGCTTGTTGTCTGCAGGTGTGTGAGGTATTCTGTGCAGTGGATGCGCATGGTTTTGAAGCTCCGTGAACTGTCGCCACACGCCGGGGTGCCAAAAGAGTTCGGTGCAAAAGGCTGCGCGCGTGACGCAAGGACCCTTTGTTGTTAACGCCACACGCGGCCGTATACTGCACAATTGAAGCCGCCACTCAAAGAGTGAAGGGCTTAACACCGCTCCCGGCGCCTCAACCTCGTAGCAGGCGAGGCTGTTGGTTTGGGCTGGTTGGTCAGGTTTTTGTGTTTGGTCCCATACTGAAAATAGTGAGAAATACACGGACGAGGGAGCAGGCGACGCAAGTAGTGCTTTTCTTTGTTTTGTTTTACTTTCAGTGTGGAACAGCATGCTGCGTTTATCAAGGGCCCATGCAACGTATACATACAGCCTCGTTGCTTTGTGTGCATACAAAGACAAGACATGCTCCGCTGTGTTCGCGCGCATCGCGCGACGTTGTCCTCTGACACCTCAACCCCGGTACAACAACAATGTCGCGTGCGAAAGGGGTCCGCGAAGCCGTGACGCTTTTCTGCAGCGCGCCGTGGACATCACCACGCCCTCCCTTGCCGCGTAATTCAATTGAGTTCACCAAGGCCTAGACTGCATCACACGGCCATGCATGTGTTCACAGCTCCGGTATGGTATGTAACCAATCGAAATCTGTATTTGTTCACATTGAGGTAGGTATACGTATGAACAGCGTATTAGAGTTGACGAACAATGAAAGAAAGGGCTTTATACGCTCACAACAGTGTATTAGATACAAAGACGCAGGGGCGTAGCCAAGAGGGGGGGGGGGGGGGGGGTTGTTGAGGGGGTTCAACCCCCCCCTCAAAATTTTTAAGTTTTGCTTGCGCATATTACACGCACACATACAAACGCACGCACGAACATACATAAAGCATGGTTGAACCCCCCCCCCCCCCCCGAAAAAAATTTCTGGCTACGCCCCTGCAAAGACGGGAAAACAAGCACCCATGTGGTGTGGTATTACACTGTAAACTGTATTCAACGCTCGGAACTTCTCTTAAGGTTGGAAAAGTGGTTTATACAGTGTATATAGAAAACGAAAACCACGCGACCGTATACGCAAGCCACCCGCCGCAACCTCCTTCACTGCCCGCGTCGCATGAGTCTTGCGCAGCCCTGCGTTCAACGCTGCCGCTTCCACCTAGCGTATACGCACCAACACGCACTCTGAGGCAAAACACAAGCGAAACCCAGCCCGGTTCCCATGCAAGCGCGGCTTCGCTGCAACAGAGCGGGGGCGGCCGCCGTTCGCCCTTCTTCCTACGCGAAATTAGCGCGACGGCCCCGAAGTGCTTGAGTGCGCACGCGTCCAGCTACGCCGCCATATACTGCCCACCTTGATACTGCCCCTGCACGAAGCACACAATGCCGGGCACCTACCTTATAGGCGGCGGCCCAACGGAGCTCACGCACGAGGCTCGCATAGCGCGAGCTTTGCGTGTTTCTCCAGCTTGCGCTTAAAGGAAAAGCGCCTCGCAATGCCTTCCCTCCCCCCATACGCGTGTTCCAGCCTCCCCCCCCCCCCCCTTTCCGGAACATAATGACTGCATTAAGTAGGAGACAAAGGAAATTAGCCGCCGCCGCCGGCGTTTCACTTCGAAGCGAGCTGGCGGCGTGGGCGTAGAATTCGTGTTTAAGGGGAAGGGGGGGGGACGAAGGGGAGGCGAAAGTAACATTAGGAGGTGAACGTAGAAAAGTACAACGCCGTAACTATCACGTAGCGAGGACGCCTCGGCAGTAGTGCATATACGTGGAAAGGAGTCGCGAAATCAAATAATAGGACAGGTGTTAGATGAAGATGAACGTGAATATGAGAGTATGTTTGGAAGGTGCCAGTTACGGAGAGGGAGAATGCAAGGGGGAAGGGGAGATGCTTGAGCAGCATCATTCGGCCGCGCTGATCGACTTTTATATCGCATAGTTTTCACATCGCGCGTTCACGAGCCCCTTTCAGCCGCATCGCCTTCGCTTACGCAATAAACATTTTCTTTAAACCCGACTCCGGAAGATCGTTTCAAAGCAGTCCAAATGCACACCCGATCATATTATTTCTCGGGATTGACTCTCGCTGGGAAAACTGTAAGTACAGTAAACAGTGATTCGAGCCTTGATGCCAGGAGCCGGACGTAATAAAAACAGACAACGGAACTGGCACACGACTGAGCTTGCATCCCCGACCTCAGGGTGCCCAAACCTAAATCTCTCCAATCTATTTCCCACGTACACCTTCTTTCTGTTCTTCCAAGCATCGTTTGTGTTTCGTTTAGCAGCCGAAAAATTAAATATGTACTCTCGTTTATAGTTGCGCATATTTTCGCTGTACAAAATATTCAAAGTGATCTTTCTTCAACTCCACTTCGTATATGAGTGACATTTTTTTTATTATAATTAAAAATATTTTCAAGAATAGGTAAATTCATTAAACTTCCGCTTCTTTCGGGCTTCTTTTGTGATGATTATTTGCTTGTTAGCTCGGTAGCGTCTGGCAACTCTGGTCAAGATGCACCATGTCCGCATCGCCACCTTTTTAAAAACTCCTATATACAGCCCTGGTTTCATGTATACTACCCTCTTTTTCGTAAGTCTGTTGGCTTGACTAATATAAGCAGGATACGTAAAGTCGGTTTCAACTAATATGCAGGCTGGATACATAAGGAAGCGCACACTATGAGCTGCACTACACGGCCAACTCCCGATGGAGACGTCTCACGCACTCCTGAGCTTGTCTTCATTAGTCTGAGCGACGCGAGGAAGATGACCACCGGTTGCCCATTCCGAGCAGGCAGTTCCATAATGCTCACGGCTTGCGTCAACGACGCGAGTAATTGAGGTACCCTTTCGTGTGCAGGACAATCTTCTCGTCGTGCATGTCACCCGCGTCTCTTGTTCGGAGTGTGTACGTCTTCATAAGAGGACATAAAGAGATTCGTGTTTGGGACTGTAGGGGAAGAACTGGCGCTAGTTTACGTTTCATCCGTATGTTTCTGATGGCTGGACAATGCGGTTAAATGTGTTTGAGGTGCGCTTTCAAAGGGGTGCGCGTGTTTAGGAGAAAGCATGCTATTTCTCAATGCGTTAAGTATACACACCTCCTCGTACAAGAAGTTTTCATATTTAGTTGTTTAAGAATCATTTAATTTCTCACATGCGTGGACACCTCCCGGGTATATGGCACGAACTGAAGACGACTCAACATCAAATTGTCGCTAGTACAACGGCTTCGTTGCTTTTCTAGCACGGCTGAAGTTTTCGAAACTACGCTCACAAGTGACAAAACCACAAGCACAAGTCACACGGCGCCTGTAGTTAAAACAGACCGATGCTACGAGGGTCAGTATTTCAGTAAGATCTCTTGGGAGCGTGTTTTACTTGCACCGAGACAGCTTCAATAGTGCCGACAGATCACCCCCCCCCCCCCCCTCCCGCAACATCTTCTCATATCTTATGACGCTTGTTGCTTCTTTTTTTTTTTTGAGAACTAAAGTTAAACGTCTCAAAACCACTAGCATGCAGGCTGTGTGCGCCGACGTGGTTCGCAGAGGCTCCTGATTGAGTCGGATTATCCAGGATTCTTTAAAGCCTATATGTGAAATCGAGCTGCAATACGCGACTGGCTTTACATCTTACCGCCATACTGAATGCAGCCGTATCGAACCCGCGACCTCTTGACAAGCAGCAGCATACGACACAGCCGATGAGTGCACTTGCCTCTCAATATAGCTCAGTCGAAAAGCGCTCTCCCATAGCGTCTCTCTTCTCAGCCATCTTTGACGTCTGAACGAGATAGTAGCATTTTCTTTATTTATTTTTCCGTCGAGTTCTGAGAAGAGAAAGCGGCCCACAGTATACACTCCGTTCACTGCGACTGGCGCGCCACCGCGCGGCCGTCAGAGAAGGCAGTCGATGAGAGCCCGAGCAGAAGCGAACGCTTTCCCGCGCCCGCTAGCACGCAGTTGTAGGTGTTCTGCAGGGGCGTAGCCAAGGGAGGGGGGAGGTTGGGGGGGTTCAAACCCACCCCGAAATTTTTCAATTTTGCTTGCGCATATATACACGCACACATACAAACGCACGCACGAACATACATAATGCACGGTTGAACCCCCCCCCCCCCCCCCCCCCCCCCCCCCCCCGAAAAGAATTTCTGGCTACGCCCCTGGTGTTCTGTGACGCAGTCATGAACTGCTGCGTCGTCGGTTGTACCAAGAGGGACACGTCGTGCCCTGCGGGAACGACGTTTCACCGTTTCTCAACTCGTCCGTGCTTCATTGGGCAGCGGCAGAAGTGGATCACGGCTGTGCGACGAAAAAGGTTAGCTTGGTTCCTGCTCCCTCTGCCGTCTCGCGTTCTGCGGTTTTGTTTTTCTTGTGCCGCTAGGATCAGTACATTTCAGCCATGACGGAACAAACTGGGAGCCCTCTCGGCACTAGAAGACATGCAGTGCACATTTCGTTGGGGTGTGCCGTCCAAGGATGTGTCGTCCCCGTCGTACGTGCCAACGATATTTCCTGACGAGTATCGTAAACCGTCCGTGCTTGCAGAAGATAAGTTGATAGTCAGCGCTCGTGTCGTCATATGTGTGTCTTCTACGTCCCGTGCTTTACGTTCGCGCTGTTCCTGCAGTCATGATTTTAGTACTGGCGGAAGCGCAGCTGTTCAATTAGAGATGCGCTAACTGGGAGTCGATCCCCTTCCCCCGAGATGTTGAGGGACAAAAATGTCAGGTGGTCGCGGCTCTTCGGATAGATCCTAGGATTAAAGCAGAAAGACTACGGCTGAGGTAGCCCTATGGCACTCGGAAGCTTCGAGAGGTTGTGGTCCCGAAAATGTTAAAATGAATAAAAAAACAAAAAACAGTGGTAAACACAGGACACAGTGCGAGGAAACGACGGGACACTCACTGTGTCCTGTGTTTACCGCTGGTTTTTTATCGATTTTGACAATGTACCAACTAGCCCAGTCCAACGCCTTGGTACCGAAAATGTTTGCGCACCTCTGCGCTAGGGCGTAGCTTGGGTTACACCAGAGTTTGCGCAAATTATAAAAGCGTGGTGAGCTCGCGCAGACGAGACAGCCAAGTGCGCAAGCACTTTAAGTGGTTGATACTTGTAGTAAACAGCTGACCCTGTCATCATCCGGCATTGATGAAACAAAGTGTGCCGCATGTAGAGAAATGTGCACACGGAACTAAAATCGAAGCTATTTATTTTCATCTTAGATATGGCCGTCGTTGCAGTTTTCTGCAAACACTTGCGACGGAAGCGCAATGTTTGTTTCGGAAAGAAGCATAAACAACGAAAGAGGTTGTAGCGAATGAGGGAGACTGATGGTGGCCGATCGTGACCGTGCCGTCGTCGGCGCCACATCACTTGAAGCGAAAGACGAAGCGGGGCCGATCGTAACACGTTTATTTCTCACCCGTACCTCAAGCTCTTGGCATGAGCCGCGCGAGCGGCGAGGTAGAAACGATCATGATGAGCGATGATGATGCTGCAATAAGGTTGTTGCTACGCGCAACAGTTTTAAGCAAAATACTTGGTGGCTGCGAATCGACATGACACGAAGCCGCCAACAAATAACCACGCCGCCCGGCCACTCGTCGAAGTCTCCACGGCGAGTAGCCGTGGATAATTCTAAATGTTCTGAGCATTTTGCAAGTACACGGGTAGTGGGCATGCACCAGTAATATTCTAAGCATGAAAGAATGACAGCTTGCCTCGATAGCTATGGAGTAAGCCTCTTGTGGGACGCACGCCTGACGCACGCATTTAGCCGTCAGTACTGACGACGCCGTAGCAAAGCGTTCACTCACGTCAAAAACGTGGCCGCTCTCGTGCAGGTTTCCCCTTTTTTAATGGTGGCATCGCGGAAGAACGATCCCTCTACGATATCTTTAAATCCAGCTCGAAGCACTAACGCGCCAGCGACGGGCGCGTGCGCCGCCATAGCTGTCAAAGCAATGAGGCACTGTTGTCTGCTAAGGCTCTCAACGTTGCACGCTCGCCGCACCGCAAGTGGCGCTACGTGCGTCTTTCAAGGCGCCCTCTATAGGTCCCGAACGGAGTGTATACATAGGGTTGTTCGTTTTCGGGTAAAACCCGATTTTACCCGATTCTTGCACCCCGAACAAGTTTCAGGAGAATCGGGTTAAACCCGATTTCTCCCCGAATAAACCTCCCTGTAGCGATCTGCACAATCGTGAGTTGCTGCTAACTCGTGTTGATGCTCTTCCCCTTCTCTTCTCACCACTACCTGTCTCCTTTGTCACCCCTTTCTCCTCTCTAATCTTTACATCCCCTCTCTCCTCTGCACGCACATGCGTGAGAGCGTACATGCACCCCCCCCCCCTAAAAAAATGCTTGCAGAAGAAAGTGGGAAACACGTTTGAGGCCGGCCACGATTCGAGTACATTGTGAACAAATTTAGGGTGAAAGAAAAGCAAAGAAATCTGCCCCTTTGCCCACTGCAGATTAGTCTCGGGTATGTGCACCTGCTTCCAAGAATTTCACGCGGAAGGGACGGGTGACCAGTCGGTGGGGGAGAGATTGAGCGACGAAGAAGCCAGCCATACCCTCCCCCAGCGTCCAACCCCGCGCGAACGCCCCTCACTCTCTCGCGCGACACGAGACGAGACGCATATCGCCATCCTCACTTAGCATTACCAGGCGCGTCTTGTGAGCGCAAAGCCACCGTCGCGGACATAAGGCGGCACCGGAAACTTCAGCGTGGAGATAGGAAGAAAACGAAAGACACTGGATGACTGGTGTAAAGAACATGAAGATTTCCAGATCGCAACGAAAGACAGTGAAGGCACCCGCACTTTAGTGTGCAAATATTGCAACACCGAGATGGTCACCGATCCAGCGAAGAAGCCCTACGACCGAATTCGTGAGCATCTAATGTCATCTCGTCATAAGAAGTTCAAGACGGCTTCCAAGGAAGCTGAGACTGCGGGAACGTCTCAGCAGACGCTTTTTGATATGTCCTGTAGACAGCGTGCGAAAGAAACTGAAGCGGACGGCGTTATCCATGACTTTGTTCGTGCCCTAGCGTATAGCGGAATAAGCATGCACCAGGCGGACGGACCGCTGGGAGACTTCGCACGCAAATACTGCAAGGCCGCGAAGACCATGCCAACAGGACAAAGACTTCGGCTGAAATACCTGAAAGAAGCTTTTGACAAGGACATGGAGAAAATCCGCGATGATATGCGAGATGTGAAAGTGAGCGTCATCGTCGATGAATCCCCAGACATCACTGGTGTGCCTACCATCAACACTCTCCTGTGCTACTATAGCCAGAAAAACGTGAAGAAGCACGTTGTTCTGGTCGACGTCGACAGGGTAAATGCATCGAACAGTTACACGGTGGCCAGCGCAGTTAGCAAGGCACTCCTGACGGTGGGCAAGACGTGGAAAGACGTTGTGGCAGTAGCCACAGACTCAGCGGAGTACATGCGAAAGATGGTTCGAGAAATCTGTCAGACTGAAGGGATCCAAATCTTGCATGTGAAAGATATAGCACACCTTATTCATGTGAGTGTTGACCATGCCATTTCTTTACCATGCATGTCTGATGTTCGATCCGTAGTGATCAAGTTTGGAGCGTTATTTAAGCACGCTAACAAGCTTTACCAAAAGTACACTGAAATTTGTTCTTCTAATGGCCTCTTTGGACCTGACATTAAGAAGCCACCTTCTGTTGTCCCGAATCGATGGCAAAGCTTCTACAAGGCACTTGTGGTAGTCGTAGAAATGTGGAGCTCGTTAACAGAACTTGCTGAAAGCTCGCATGATAGCAGCAAAGCGGAAGCTATTCGAGGGATACTTTCTGAAAAAGAAGTTGTTTATGCGAAGGCAATCTTGATGAGAGATGCACTCGGCCCACTTTTGGAAGCCCAGGAAACGCTTGAAAGTGGGAAGCTTTTGATGCCCAGCTTTGATCACCTGGTAAACGTGAAGCTGCAGCAGATTGTCGGGGAGCTTTCGGCGATGATCGGTAAAAGCGATCAGGCCAAAGCTGTTTTGTCTATGTTACCCAAGCGCAGCGCTAATTTAGTAAAAACATGTTCTGAAGAGTTCTGCACGAAACTCGCCACAAAATGGCGCTGCACTCTTGGACGAAACGTCTCAGAAAAAGAGGAAAACCAGCTAACTTTGTGGAAGTTGGGAGCCGTCCTTGATCCGTTTCAGAAGCGTCTGCTGGGGCAGTCATTTGAGGACTACCGACCTCTGTTCATGTCCGTAACCGACAATGTAGATTCCCTTAATGACGAGTTCAACCAGTATTTGCTGGAAGCGAGCCCCACAAACCCAGCTGTCGAACTAATCGAGTATTGGCATGACTCTACTTCTCGCTACCCAAGGCTTGCAAAAGCTGCACTGACATTGTTGTGCCTAGCTAATGGTAGCTGTGATGTGGAGAGAACTTTCTCCCAGCTGAGATATGTTCAACGACCGGACAGATCTCGAATGGAGACTGACATGTTGCGCATGCAGATGATAATGTATGTCAACAAGGACGTGTAAAAAATCGATGACCAGATTTTCGAGAATAAAATGTATAATTTCTAAGAGTCAATGTTTACTGATTCATTCATTTTCAAACACCACTGATTCATTTTCAAACAAACACAAAATTTCGGGTAGTATACTGTATTTGCTATAATACTCTGGTGTCTGTCCCAATTACCAGCTTGAAACACCAAATTTAACGTGTTATACTTAAAAAGCCCGTGATACGTTTTGATAAGCTCAGTGTAAGTTCTGATAGGTACAACCGTATATTTAACCTCTCTAATTTTAACCTCGAAACTATTCCTTACCGAAGTAAGGAATGGTTTCGCAAAAAAACCGATTTTTCCCCGAATATCAGTTTGAAAAATACCGCCCGATTTTTACCCCCCGAATTTGAAAAAATATAAAACCCGAAAACGAACAACCCTAAGTATACAATGCTCCACCGTTGCGCATGTGCGGAGCGCTGACTCCGTGTAACCGTGAGAATAAGTGGTTTCTTCGCTCGCTGAGAAACCGCCATTTTCCTCCTTGCTCCCTTTCTTTCCCCTTGGCACCGCCGGCCTACCAGCACTATCGCTAGCCGCTCTTTCCATCAGTGGTCGCAGGTGAAAGCGCCAGATCTTTATCAGCGAATCACTTCATTTCATTCTGGGTCAAGCGGTACGAGATAAACTCTTCCTGCCAGCGACTTGTCTTCCTCAGCGACTTGCCTTCCTCCCACGCCACTGTCTCCATTCAGCCGCTATCTCCATTATGGCCAGTGGCCGGCGAAACATTCCCGTGAATTTGAAACTCCGCGCGTACTAGACCACAAACACACAATCATACATAGCACTCGCTCACACACAAGCACTGCGCAAGCAGACGACTGACAGATGCGAGAAGAGCAGACGACAGAAAACTGTCGAGCGTCCCTTCAGAAACGCCGTTCACCGGGCGGTTTATAGCGCATAGACTCTCTTTCGGCTGCGTGGCTGGCCAAGAAAAGACCACAGGGTTCGCATCCCTTTGTGTACGACTCTGCCCTCCTTTCGGGTCCCACCGGCAACGCTACGCGTCACGGGAGCCGCAGTTCAGAGGCCGAACGGAGCCGCTATCTTTGGACCTGCGGGCTTTTGTGCAGGCCGCGGCGTAGCGTTTGACCGCCACCGCTTCTCTCCTCCTCCTAAAAGTACGGCTCTATCTAACAGAGAATAGAGGGACATGATGGCTAGGCCATAGGAGAGAGAGAAAGAGAGGGAGAGAGTGACCGCTCGTTACGGCACTTTGTTGTGTACACCGTACGCGCGGTCGCCGTTTGCATTCACCATAAAGTGAAGCGGTCCTGCTGCAAGCCTCCGTGCACTCTGTGTCTATAGTGCGTGTGCGCGTTGGAACGTGCTCGAGAATACAGGGCCCCCGCTTTGTTTCGGATCTGGCCCCCGCGAGAGAAAGGGAGGAGACCCACTCTGGTGCATTCGTCTCTTGCATAGACAGAATTCAGCGAACGTTCTGAGGTCGCGAGGCCAGCGTGGTCAACTGTGGATGAGACCACTGACATCCGTCCTTTCATGCAGTTATAACGGGAGTCGACTGACCGTTTCCTAAAGGCAGTGTGCGCATGCGCGAGCACTGCTTATTCTAGCCAAATATGCCATATACGACGAATTTCTCTTCTTTATCAAATCCAGCGAGCCGCAGAGACCAGTGATGCCCAGGACTGAGGGATACATCCAACGGGGCGTGGAGGGGTGGGGGGGAGGGAGGGGGGGGGCGAGGAGTCAAGGTTATATTATCTGGGGTTTAACGTCCCAAAACCACGATATGATTATGAGAGACGCCGTAGTGGAGGGCTCCGGAAATTTCGACCACCTGGGGTTCTTTAACGTGCACCTAAATCTAAGTACACGGGCCTCAAACATTTTCGCCTCCATCGAAAAGGAGTCAAGGTTATGTTACTTGCCGCAAAATTTTGGTATTCGCGCATCTTTGTTTCTTAAGAATGGTTTCTATTTGATTTCATGAATGTTATTGCCGATTTAATTAGGAGTAAACGACGTCGTTAGTAATAAGCCATTGTGTACGCCTCCCTTGGCAATATCCAGCTTTTATTTGATAATGATCAGAGTATATACGCGAATAGAGCTATGTCATTTAATCTTTGAGCGGACTCAAATTCAGCTGGCCTTGCTTTCCGTCGTTATTATGCAGTTCGGACACTGCAGTGCACAGTCCGTGAGTCAAGCTAGAGCTATGTCAGGCCTATATATGTATTTGGGAAATCCTGAAATGCATTGTTTCGACTTCGTTCTTTCGTGCCTAGATCTCGAATTTTGTATATCTATGCTGTTTATTATTTAAAAGGTAAATTGTTACCGTTCTCGTGACGCTACTGATGTGTATTCCCGCACAATGGTTATTGCGACTTTATACCAATATTCAAAAGTCCGACTAAACTTCAGACTGAATAATGTTCAAACTTCAAAAAAGCAGCGGACAGCCTCGGCAGCACAAAGTCGTTGACGCAAGCACCCTTAAGTGCACGCAAGAACACCCTATTGCACTGGCGTGCATCGCAGATGCAGGAAAATTGAAAAAAAAAAAAAGATACAAGAAATCGTAGACGTCGCCAGTAACGACCAAAGAAAAATGACCCGTACAATCATTTCTCGGTCGCAAGTGTCGCTTTCACCATCTGATCTCATTCACAGGCCTCCGTGTTACCGTACACTAGCCGCCGTACCCCTAACACTCATTCAAGCATGTCTCTGCCACTAGGGGTGTGCGAATATTCGAAAATTTCGAATAACGAATCGAATAGCATTCTATTCGATTCGGTACTCGAATCGAATAGTACATACTCGAAATACCGAATATTTTTCGAAAAGTTTTCGAATAATTAGCGCCGACGGGAGAACCCCAAAACAATGATACTTTGGAATAGTTAAAGGCCATTTTTCTTCTTTTAATCACTAAATTACCAGTATGCATGCCGCCCAAGCCTTTACGAAACTACCGACGCTATATTGATTACCGGATGAAGGGGTTTTTTTTTCTGAAAGCTCCATACTCGCTCAGTTTTTACTATGCTGCCTTTGTATCGCATTAATCAGTTCCTGACTTCATCTTGTAATAACTGAAGGTGCACCTGCATTCAGCTTCATGAATAGCAATAGATGCAAGGGTTGTGTTTGCGTAAATTGTTCTCGCAGATACAGCTTTCAACAACGATGTCTACATGCCTTCAGTGCCGAGGACCAGGTTGCGATGGCAGGTTTATGTGTTTCATTACCGCCTTAGCTGTATGCATGGTGTTCGGTTCAAAATTGTTTAAGTTTTATGTCTCAGTTTTATTTAAAAGCACGCGACAAAGCATCTGCAGTCACTGCTTTATTTCAACCTACAGTTAGAAAATATTTCGAAGGTTGTGGTCGCTGCTGTGTACGAGCTTACCTCAGATTTCATAACTATGGTATTTTGAATCAGTTAAAAGTAAGCGCAACGCTCTTTGGTGAAAGTTCGTGAATATTTCTTTCAAAAAAAGAAAAAAAAAACGCTGTGGAGTTCTAGGACCGTTTTGAGAATGGTTGTCTTACTATTCGAAAACTATTCGAAAAGTATTCAATTAGTATTCGTATTCGATTCGGTGTCATCACTATTCGATTCGTATTCGATTCGCTTCCGAAATTCACTATTCGCACACCCCTACCTGCCACACTACATGCAAACACAAACACGCAAAAGAAAAAAAAAAACAGAAGCACCCATCAGCTGTTATCGAAACGACCTGCTCAGGCAGGTTGGTGCCACACCTAGGGAAATTTCTGCGTACGCGCTAACTTTGATCTGAATCCATCTTATTTTCTTTCCTTTTAGGGGGGAAACGTTTCTGCACTTTTCCGAATAACATAAACGTACCTTGGTCTACGGCTTCGCTCCAAGAATCGTACGAACGATCGCGGGGTCACTCCCCGTCGTATCTCTTTCTTCATTTTCCTCCTCTCTCTCTTTCCTTGAACACTCACGCACATGCACACGTAGGAAAGCACAAACACAGCTCGAACACCGGCCTCAGCAGCAAGGCCCACGGCAACTACTACTATACTGTATTTGTTAATTTTTTATCTATAACCAAGTTTTTATTGCATGTGTTAACTTTTGCCAGTCCCCTCTTCGATGTACGTTTGTACACTGAGGGTACGTTAAGTAAATAAATAAACTGCGACTAGGGGGGGGGGGGGGGCGTCACAAGACCTGTCTGCCCCTGCCGGTGTATAATACGCCGGGGTTGGGGAGCGGAGAGGTTTTTCTCAATGAAAACGGCCGGGAGGCAGGACTCCTCCCGTTCGCATGAGCGCATGAATGAACGTGCCACCCGCGAGTACGGAGACGGCAGCTGGTCTCCGTATCATCGGCCACGTTCATTCAGCTGCCGATGCGTAGATGCACGCACAGACCGGGCAGCTGGGTCGGTGGATGGCACCCACGCGTGTTTTTCGCCGAACGGCGCATGCATCGGACGGCAGGTTCGAATATCGAGGGGAGAAGAGCGCCGTGCGAAGGCGCGCTTCCTTTCTTTCTTTCTTTCTTTCTTAAACCGCGCAAGTTGGGGGCCGCAAAACCGCTGCAAAATTTGGGGGGAAACGGAAAAAAGGCGGAGTTCCCCTTCCTCCAGATCCACTCTATTTATAGAATCACTTGGCAACTCTGTTTTCTACAGCTTACATTTTTCATTTTTTTCTTTTGCTGCGCTTTTCTAATAATATATACACTTCGTTTCGTCCGTATCCACCTTAAGTCATAGAAAAAAGAAGGAAAGAGGGGGAGGGGGTGCACGCGTTTTCTTGCCTATTTTCAGCCTCGATCTTCGGCAGGTTGATAAGAAAATCCGGGAAAAATCGAAAAAAAAAAATATCCGCGCGGTGGTATGAACGAAAGTTGTATATTGTGTAGACCCGCAAGACCTAGGGAGCGAAATAGGTGCAAGCTCCCGCGGAAGAAAAAGGGAGGTGCCCGAGGAAGGCAGGTACATCCGGGGCTCTCTTCTCATTGTCGACCCAAGAAGGGAACTGCCCGAATCCGGGATTCCCATGGAAAATAAAAGAAAAAAATAATGAAGTGGGGGCTGCGGAATTCCTGTCTCACGGGAAAGCGGCCGAAGTGGGAGAAAAATCCTCACACAACTTACAGGTTTATGTGTGTACGCGGAATTTTGGTACACAGCGGAGAAAACTAATTAAAGCGACGCGCAGTGACGCTTGTTAGTGCACGTTCGTCGAATGTGTTGCTCCGAGTTTTGACGACAAGTGTTTGCCTCGCCCCGTTTCCGAAACACAGCCACCGCGATGGCACAATGCTTATTCTCGGCTGCTGACCCGAAGGTCGCAGGTTCGACTCCGGCCGCGGCGGTCACATTTAGATGGCGGTGAAGGGCTAGAGGCCCGTGTACTTAGATTTAGGTGTAGGTTAAAGAACACCAGATGGTCGAAATTTCCGGAGCCCTCCCCTACGGTGTCCCTCATAATCATATCGATGTTTTGGGACGTAATACGCCGACATGTTTTTTTTTACTACATTACAAATTGATCACGCAATGGGAGAGTTGACCAAGATGTTCACATAACAGGCACTGGGAACTCGCAAATCGCCTCCTGATTGCCGCGTTATAAATATAACTGTCGTGTTCTTGTATCAAATTAAAATGGATCGTTGGGGAAAGGCTTAACTTGTAATACAGACCGTGTTAGAATGGAATTATATACTGTCTCTTTAAGGTGGCAAGGTCTGCAGCAATAATGGTTCCATTCTAAGGGGAAAAATATTATTGCAAAAAAAAAAAAAAAGAAAACAGAAAGCGTAAGCTTGAAGGCGTACGATACGTTGTCGAGGCCTCGCACTTGTTTGCATGTGCCGAGCGCCCCCTTTTTGCTCAACCACCTGAGCGTTGTTGGGAGAATGAACACCGGCTGCACACGCCTGCACTGACAGCGGCCTTTTAAACTGGAACGCCGTTTCCTGTCTTTTGGGGCGAAAAAGCGACCCCCGCGAGAACCGCGGGGTTGGAAGAGATTCGGCGCGAGGGTCCGTGGTCCAGCGCGAGAACCGACAACGTTTTTTCCCGAGTTGAGAGTAGGCCGGAAGTCTCGGCGGGGGAAGGAAAAGTGAAATTCCTGGACTCCGCGCCGCTCCCACGACCGCGTGCACGTGAGAGAGGAGGAGGGGAATTGGGAGAGGGAAGGGATCCGATATCTCGGCGGCCCTGAACTTTGCCACCCGACCCGATGACCCTTCCACTCTCGCATAAGGTTCTTGATTCATGCTAGTCGGCGTAATTACGGAATACTACACAGATAGATGAATGAATGAATGAATGAATGAATGAATGAATGAATGAATGAATGAATGAATGAATGAAGCCCAACGGGCAGAAAACTTGTCTTCATATCGTGCACGTTCATCTGTACATGTAAGCACGTCTCTTACGGACATATATTCAAGTGTACCTAAGATTCCGTGTGCCAGATAAAGTAATTATACGCACAAATTTACACCCGGGCGTAAACTCGCGCAGGCGCTCGTGCAGTCCCGGTGTTTCGCCATTATGGACTTATTCGATTTTCGTATTACTGCGGCAGCTCAAATGGCCCTCAAAGTGTCAGCTGAGAAGAGCCGTCGCGTGTTTTTTTTTGATACACCCAAAGTCCGCCAATGGATCCCCTTCTAGTTATTGCTGTTGCTATGGCATTTGGTGCCACTATTATGTTCAGTGTTATAACTGTTCAAAGTGACGCTAAGCGAAATTCCGGTGACACAAACACACACTCGTATACACACGTACACACACAGTCGTACAGAAGGTACTCGCGGATGGAGTAAGCGCCGTGCGTGGGAAACTCGCCGTCTTCGTGGCCCCCTCCCTTTCACACTTTTGCCGGCTGTGTACCGCACGACGAGGAAGCTGCCCCTTCCATCTTTTCATCGTGCCAAACACCACCGGGCGGACGGATACCGTACCCCTGTGCGCGCCGCCTTCAAGACTCCCAGCTTTTCCTTCCGAAACAGACTCCTTCGATCTCTTCAGCTGTGCGCACGCTCACACACACACACAACGGTTTGCTCGTTGTATTTTTTCCGTTTTCCCAATTTCCGGAGGGGTGCGGCGCGGGCCCTTTAAATGGGAAACACGGCTGGCTGCAGACACCACACTCTGCTTCTTCTTCGTCGGTTCTCTTCCACCTGTCAGAGGCCATTCATGTTTTCCTGCAACTTCGCACGGCGCTCGATCGAGGGTCGCCTCGACTTCACGGCGAAGAGGTGGGTTTGCTACAGGCGCATACACCGTGAAAGGTGCACGGCAAGTTATAAGACCGTGTGTAACAGCTTACGCCGCGTAGTAGCGGCCCGTATACACACGGCGATATCGGAGCCGCGATGAAGGTTCGTTTCTACGTCAGACCGCGAGTTGGAGGGACATAAATTTGAGCTAGTTAGTAGAGATCTCAGTATAACAGAGAGCTGAGCTAGTTAGTAAGTATTCATTCTCAAAGACAGGGCGTGCAAACACGGACACAAGAAACAAGTGAAGACACCACAAACGGCGTTTGAGTTGTCTTGACTTCTTTAGCTCGTGTCCGTGTTTGCACGCCCTGTCTTTTAGAATAAGAAAGTCTTAGTTTCAAAATGAGAAACTGCAGAAATGTGCAGACACGGACACAAAAGAAGAGGTCAAGACAACACAAACCGAAAGGCTACAAACTGAAAACTGCAGCAGATAAGATTATCTGCGCATGCGCGGATAAGTTTGTCTACTTTCTTTTCCACCGCAGTGCGCTCCTTAAGTTCATAGTCGGTGTTTGTGTTGTTCTGATCTCTTCTCCTCTGTCCGTGTCAGCCCGCCTACCTTATTTTATCATGAATATGTACGAACTATCTCAACTTTTTGTCGTTCAAAGTTTTCTACTTTCGTTACCTCTGTTTCGAAAGCAAATCCAAGACTGATCCCTTTATGACCAACGTGTTTGTTCTTTTGACAGTCAGCGGAATTGCCACGCCAACTCTACGACAACGCCGTAGCTAGAAAGAATTTATAGTTTCTTTCTTTCTTTCTTTCTTTCTTTCTTTCTTTCTTTCTTTCTTTCTTTCTTTCTTTCTTTCTTTCTTTCTTTCTTTCTTTCTTTCTTTCTTTCTTTCTTTCTTCCTTTCTTTCTTTCTTTCTTTTGATATTTTCCTCAATGTCCACGCGACTCGTGCCCATGCATTGCCACGTGAAAGACCAATGCGTTTACCAGGCAATTTATTTTAAAACATTTTGTTACCGATGGATGCAGTGTATGCCTTAACTATTGGTTTCAGGACAGCTATTCCTATAAAAGTGTGTCAGGAAGCGGGCTATATTGTAGAGGGCGCTCTTGCACGGGAAATATAGCTTGCGTACAAACAGGGGCGTAGCCAGAAATTTTTTTCGGGGGGGGGGGGGGGGGGGGGGGTTCAACCATACTTTATGTATGTTCGTGCGTGCGTTTTATGTGTGCGTGCCTATATACGCAAGCAAAACTGAAAAAATTTCGGGGGGGGGGGGTTGAACCCCCCCCCCCCCCTTTGGCTACGCCCCTGCGTACAAAGTTGTTTTACACCTATGAGCTCAGCTGTACCGCAGCTCAGCTCGTAAGAGGGCGGCGTAGTTCCGTTGGTCAGTTTCCACAATGACCAGGAAACCACGCAGTCTGGCAATACATCCATATATAAATGTATGTATAGCACACATGTACATACGCGCTGGAGCTTGTCGTGCGCTGGCACCTCACGTTCACCGTCTGCAGACTGGTACATGAACGGAAACCGAAAATCACAACGTTCGCAGTGATTTTGGGGGCGCCTACACACAACTAAGCCTACTCTGCTCGTGGTTTGTGCTGCGCTTTTGTGGACAAGAGGAAACAGCGAGGTGCTTTACGGAGAAACACTTTTTTTGGCACGGGGGCTTGATTACGGACGCATAGCATGGGGCGCGAACGCACTAATTTCGTTTTCGCTACGCGACGCGAAGTTTTTCTGCGAGATTTCCATTGTCGTGTAAAGTGAGGGAGCACAATAAACCGGTGCTACAGTTGTGCGCTCAGCCGAATCCGGGAAACCTGTCGGTGGCGACACCTACCAACCTCGGTACAAAGAATAAATAAATACAACAAAGGTCGTCGCGAATACAAATGAGAATAAAAAAGGCAAACAAAGAAAGGAAAGCCTCAGCAGAGCAGCGGGGATAAAGAAGGAAATGTAGAAAATGAAAACAAACAAGAAAAAGCGGCGCGTACAGACATTACGTTGTCACATTTGCTATTTATTCTTTTGGTTTCTTAGGCCTTGCGTCGTGACCTGACCTTGCTACGCGCACCGCCATATAAGCCTGCGAATACGGGACGTTAAGTCCTGAAAAGCCCCGGAGGAAGTCGAGGCAAGCCCAGACACGAACGCAGTCTCGAGTTTTTGACCCTGCTCGAAAGGATGGAGAGGGCAACAAAACACAAAATTTTAAAACTGCAAGGTGCGGTCCACCGCCCCTTGGAGGGTATAGGGCTGTCTATGGGTCCACAGAGCGCAAGCCCGGTGTGTATGCGGGGAACAGACGGCATGAATGAACGCGTCTGCTACGAGTAAAGGGGGGGGGGGGGGAGCAGAAGGGGTGGCGCTAGAAGCAGACGACAAAAGGGAAGTTCAAGAAAAGAAAGAAAGAAAGGTAAGTATAATGACACACATACGGGACCGGAAGTACAGAAAGGATATAAACAATCCGGCAGAGACAAACCAGGGTTCTTGTTTACGTTGAGACATATATACGTTATTGGATTGAGATCGGACTACGGCAATGTAGTCGTTATAACAGTGGATAGTCTCCGTTAGGGGACAGCTACCGTACTTCTAGCCAACATATTGCATTACTAGCCGACCCTTGCGGTCAGTAAGTTAACGCTAGCCAACGTTAGCAATCAATTAACTATACTTAGGACAGACGGCGTGAATGATCGCGTCTGCTACGAGAAATAGAAAAAAAAGAAAACAGGAGGGGTGGTGCGAGAAGCAGACGACAAAAGGGGAGCTCAAGAAAAAAAAAAGTAAGCATAATGACACACATAGGGGACCGGAAGTACAGAAAAGAAAAAAAAAAATCCGGCAGAAACAAACCGGGGTTGTTGCCTTTGTTGAGAGAGCACTATTGGGTTGACATTGAATGATGGCAACGTAGCCATTATAACAGCTGATAACCTCCATTAGCGGAGTTGCCGCAGTTGAACCAACGTATTGCAACACTAGCCGACGCTTGCAAATAGTTAAGTCGACAGTAGCCGACACCAGTCAACGATACTAGCCAGCACTGGCCATCATTTAGCTAACGTTGGCCTACATTCGTCCGCATTAGCCATATTTAGCCGATATTATAGTCGTTGTTTAGCCTACGCTTGTCAACTCTAGCCGAGAGTCATCATTTAGCCGAGGTACAGTGAACTAGAATACTTCTAGAACACTGAAGCGCTAGCCGGTGCTGGTTGAAAGCGAGTAATTACGGCAGGTAAGGACACCACCGTTCACAAGAGAAGGAGGGGAGTGGGGAGTACACAAAGATATGCTCTCGCATATAAAAACGAGAAAGAGGCATAGCAAAGTCATAAAGTGTGAAACAAAACCGTGGAGTGTTGGATAGGTGGCGGAACAGTGGTGGGGTGTGAAGAAAATGAAATATTAAAAGAAATTGAGAAGCGAAAATAATAACAAAAATAGACCAACGCGGCGACAAAACATACACAAACGTGAAAATGAGCGTGGCGTAGGCAGGCACTAAATAACAGTAGAGCCTGCCGCGCGCGGACGGATCAAAAGAGAAAAGGAAGGAGGTGGAAGAGCAAACGGGAGCGAGCAAATCCGCGTTTCCGGTTCCGCCGTGAAGGGGGAGCAACGTACGGACCGGAAGTGCCTTTGGAGAAAGGCGGGGGTGTGGCCCCGCGTTTCAAGGCTGTGCCGTGGGCTCCGGTGTTGTGTAGCGTAGCGGTGTATGGCTGCAGCACGACGACGTCAGTCAGTCTTTTTATCTTTTACGCCGTCTGTCTGCTCCGTCCCGTGTCGTCGTCTGCTATTTGCAGTCCCCTCCTGTTGTTCACCCGCCGTACAGGAGTACAGGTGTGGCAGTGCATGTACAATGTCCCATCATTCGTTGCAGTTGCTTCAATCCCCCGCTCTGCCTTCTCACTTGCTGCCCGTTTGTCCAGGGGAATATCATTCCTTTGGTGACACATACCGGATCGGTTGGATGTGGTATTTGATGCAACATTCATCGGTTGAAGAGATGAAAATATCGTAAACAAGGGGTGTGCCTGAGCCGACGTTTCGACAAGCGGGCTTGTGTAATAGAGTGAGCGCAAATGGACGGGACACAAGAAGACAGGACGACTACACGAGCGTCTTGTCTTCTTGTGTCCCGTCCATTTGCGCTCACTCTATTACAGAATGAACCAACACGCCCAACAGAGCATTTTATTAGGCGGACTTGTCTTCTACAAGGTTGCAACTGCTTTGAAGGAGCCAGTCCGCTTATCGAAACGTCGGCTTTATAATGACACCCCGTGTTCGCGAATTTTTCAACTCTTCAAGCTTTCGTCTTCCCCTGAGCTTCTGCCTTTTTTTTTTTTTTTTTGGATTCAACCGAACATTTAAATTCGCGGTGATGCTGAGAAACATTTAGAATTTGCCCGTCTGTCACCTCTTCGGACGCTGAATGAAAGAAAGAAGATGACTCTTAAGGGCTCGTTTTCTTTGTTAGACACCATATTAATGAGAACTAACAGACAATAACGCCAAGGAAAGTATAGGGGGTGTCATCTGTAGTATTTAGAATATAAATGTAAAGAAAGTAAAGTGGACGAAAAGATAACTTGCCGCCGGCAGGGACCGAACCTGCGACCTTCGAATAACGCGTCCGATGCTCTACCACTGAGCTACGGCGGCGGTCATCCTCCCGTCCACTTTATGGGGTATATATGTGCATTTAAACCTTGGAGTGTTAGTCAGCGCCAATCGCAGCCATGGCGGCGAGTGTGGAACACACTTTTTCTGCCTTTCTGGCGTCACGTAGCACGTGATCTTTTACGATACTTTCCTTGGCGTTATTGTCTGTTAGTTCTCATTAATATGGCTTCGGACGCTGAGCCACACATGAAGCGACTGCGTGCACATGGATCATATCTTTCTCTCTTAACGTGTTTTGTCCTCTGCGCGTCTCCGAGCGGACAAAACTAGGGGTGTGCGAATATTCGAGTTTCGAATTCGAATCGAATACTACCTAATCGAATAATTCGGTTCGACTTTCGAATAGCTAGTATTCGAACTTTCGAATGATTCGACAGGACGAATATCTAAAACGCTACAAAGGCCAATGGTGCAACTTGGTGAAGGTGGGGTGGCTAAAACTAACGCTAACGTCGTTAATAGGACTTTCGTTAAAACCTTCACGGATTTCCTGCTTCAAAAACGAGCGCATGTTCACTTTAGAGGAGATTATGTTATTTCATCAAAAAAAAAGAATAACGAGAAAAGTGGCAAGCGCTTCTCAACTTCGCTTCCGGACTTCGGTCGCATATGCCGCAAGGGCCGTAAAACGTTCCGACTTTGGCCCGCGAGACCCTTGATCATTGGTTTCAGATGCGAAAATTTGTTCACGCTGCGCAGTCGCCACTGCCGCACTGACCACTCGTTCAGAAACTATCAGAAACTCCCATCGTTTCGGCCCGCAATCAAAACGCTGCTGTGAACGGCGCCCGAAGATTTTCGGGCCCAGAGCACCCATGGCGACGGAGCACAGTAACGTGACCGTTGTCAGATGAGCCGTATTGCATGGCCACAAGTGAAAAAAAAGCTATCTACTGTACCACCCTCTGTTACCCATTAGGAGGTTAAAAGTGGCGCTGCTGAAGAATGGCGGCTCTTCTATCAAAATGGTTGCACGCCCATAAAAGTTGGAAAAAGAAGAAAGAAAGACTCCCGAACAAGCGCGGGACAAAGCTGTCACCACGCCGCAGCTTCCTTGATTTTTTTTTTTTATCTTGCCGTAACTGGCGGTGCACGCTTCGATACTATTCGATATTCGATTCGATATTCGATATTTTCGGCCACTATTCGGCACTGTTCGATTCGATTCGAGATGAATTTTTACCATTCGCACACCCCTAGACAAAACAAGGTAACTGCTGTTCGTTTTCTTCTTTCACAAGAAATAAGAGACACAAGTTTTAAAACGCAAGGATGGAAAAGAAAGAAAAACCTTTAAGTCACCCGCTTTCTTTTTTTCCTCGTCATTTTAGTACGCGTCGGAAGGGGGGAGGGAGGGTGGCAATGGAAGGGAGAGGGGTGTCCATGTTTGTAGGTACATGGCACGGGGAGGGTTGAAGACAGATTGTTGCGGAATCAAGACGGAAGAACACAATGCCGAAATCTGGCCCGGATGGATGAGCGGCGCCAACGTGAGGATGTGTGTATCACGACGGTCCTCCTCGCTGTATAGTCCATTCCGAGCGGCGGCGGCGACGACATCAAACAAAAGCACAGCTATGGTTCGTGCTGGCGGCTCACATCACAGGCGGGAAAAAAAAAACAAATCTCAGGAGGGAGAAATGGTCGCGAGGCGGTCCAGTGTTGGTGAGATGATCGTTTGCGCATTTGCGCGCCTGCGGCTTTACGGCGAGGTCTGAGCGGCGTCGCTTTTGCTGTATGAGCGGACTGTTTGGTCGCGTTGTGCGCCGGCGAGTGATATATAAGCTATTTTACGAATGGTTTTCGGCGCCACCATGTTGGACTGTTAAGCTTGCCGTTTTGTATCTTTAACAGCTAAACGAACAGAGCTAATGTATAGAGACATACGCATGGAAGCGGTGGGGTTGGTGCATTCGACATTCCATGACCTTATCAAGCGGACTTGTCTTCTTCAAGGCTGCAACTTATTATTTCACGTCGCAATATACACAAGTAGGAAAACATTCGGCCCAAGGTGGCGGCGATCATGTGTATTACGTGAAATGGTCCTAACCATGTAACCCACGCCTTCTATCCTGGCGATGGCTTTTGCACAGAAGCTCTTTATGACTCGGATCCCTGGATTTCTTCGTGTCCGTGGGCAAAAAACCATGCGTTTGTCTAACGCATTTCCCCAGTATGAGATTACGGTTGCATGAGCTTCAGTTACCGGGAAGCGGCAACTGCAGCTCATGCAACCGTAATATTTACCGTCGTCATTTCTTTAGTGGATGGATGGATGCTATGAGCGTCCCCTTTATAACGGGGCGGTGACATGACTGCCACCATGCTCGAAGAAAAAAGAAAAAACTTCCTTGTTTCATGCTGGCCTAATACCTTATCTACATTGATTAAATCTGTGTTATTATACCAAAAAATATAAATTCACGGTCCATCTCTCTGCCTCTTAAGGCAGAATGACCTTATTTTTTTCCCCCATTATTTATTTTTGTACTTTATCTCTACTTTTCTGCCACCAATACTCTAACCGTCTCTTACTTATTTCTATCGCGGACGTGTTCAGCTTTCCATTGTTGTCACTAAAACCCAAGGCTTCATGTAGACTCGTGCCCACACGTATAACTGGGTGAATATCGCCACATTCAATCAGTACATGTTCCATCGTTTCCTTAGTTCCCCCGCAGCATGTACATTGTTCTTCTTCGTTACTGAATCTCGCTTTATAACTACGCGTTCTAAGGCAGCCCGACCTTGCTTGTGGCACGGGCAACGAGCGCTACTCTTGTTTCTCTTTCAGGCACTTCCGGTCGATCACTTACTTCCGCCTTTCCGAATATTGAGAAAAAGTTTTGTCAAAAATAAAGCTAGTACGAAATCGATGGTTCTGAACCAAGTTAGGAGTTATAAGGGATGCGTATGATATCGGAGCATACGTTTATTTAAGATAGGAGCCAATTAATTGTCAGGATAATTAATGAAAATTGAATGAGTTCGTTGAAACAGCAGACGGTTTTCTTGCAAGCAGCTGGGATCGTTGCGTCACCTGGTGGAGCAGATTTCAACCACGCGCTTCTTTCTACATGGCCTCTGAGATCCGCTTCGGCAGCGCCACGAAACAGAAGCTTAACCCAAGGGATACACCAGGGCACACGAACGCCGACCTAAGTCAAGGATTAGAGTCACCTCCAGATTTTCTTTCATTCTCTTCAATGCTGAATGCTGGGTTTCAGCGATGCACACAACACGCCGCACGGTCGACGGCGTGGTGTGCGCATCCTGCGTGCGTACGCAACACGCGTTGTGCGCAGCGTGTTGAGTGCATCGTTCTTGCGTACGCGCCACCTCGTTCTTGCGTGGTATGCTCGCAATACGCAAGAACGAAGTGCCGGTGTTGTTGCGTTTGCCGCATCGCTCCGAATCTATCTTGTAGGAATTCCACCGCACAAACTGATCGCGTGGCCGGCCGGCATCTCACACACTCGCAGCCTGTTGTCCACTGAACGCCTATATCCTCCTCCGTGGCATGCAGCGGCAAGCAAGCAAGCCACCACAGTTCCGCGAATGCCTTTCGCGAGATCAACCGCTCGAAAGCCACGCTGCCGCTGCCATGGTCGGCCCCTTTTGTTTGGCATTCCCTTAACGACCTAAACGTGACACGGCGGTCGCCGGCTTTTGCGTCGCTCACGACAAAGAAAAAAAAAAACCTTCGTTGACTCCCCTCACTTCGCGTGGATGTATACTACACCGCTCTCTGTAACAGTTTGCCTTCTCGCAGCCGTGGTATGCCGCTTCGTTGTCACTGGAGGTCGCGGTGAAAACAGAGCGACGCAGTTGGATATATATGCGCGGTGAGAGGGCGAAAAGGTAAAGTGCCCACGTGACGGAATAGGACAGGCACGCGCCTTTGTACCGTTTGTTCTAGAGCTTCGTGGTGTTCTCTTGCCCACCACTAGGGGTACTGAATTATGCTTCCTAGGGAGCGTATGCAGTAACTTTAGTAGCATATATAGTAACTCTGGAGCATATATACAGTAACCAAGGAATCATATCGTGGTTTTTGGGGCATGGAACCCAACAACTATTATTATTATTATTATTATTATTATTATTATTATTATTATTATTATTATTATTATTATTATTATTATTATTATTATTATTATTATTATTATTATTAGTAGTAGTAGTAGTAGTAGTAGTAGTAGTAGTAGTAGTAGTAGTATTCGTTCCGGTAGTTTTAGCGATGAAAGCAGTCGGTTGGATTTATACAGTATTACATGCTTCGAATAGACCATGCCATGTCATGGAAGTGTAACGACCACAGCTATGTGAGGTGTACGAACAACGACACTCCGATTACTCCCCCATTTCGCATCTCTCCGTTGTTGTTCTCGTTGTTTATGTTTTTTTATCTTCCTCTTAAATCTCGAGCTCTGCTTCGTGGGCTAGGCCGATGGCTCTTCGCCAGTCCGTGAAGAAGCAGCGACCCGTGCTCGCCTGTCATCGTGTCGTTCGTTGCCTCCTCGGGCCCTCTATAATTGCTCGAGAGCTCGTCCCGGCCGGAATCGCTCGATTTTTTTTTTTTCGTGCAATAAACGCACGACTTGAGACAAAAATCACTCCAAGCGAGAAGCGGGGAGAGAGGACACACGGGGCGGGCGGGAATCCTACGTAGAAGAACTAACTTCCTGCTGTTGTCCTTAATCACAAACCTCCTCGACTCCTCCGAGGCGCCTGGAGCTGCCATGCGCTCGCGTCGTGAAGCCCCGGCGCAGCGATGTGCTCGAAAGGACGTCGCCTTGCTTATACGAGCAATCCCCACACCGCGCCAACCCCGTTTCCTATCCACGCACGAGCGCGCTTAATACGGCGCCGCGTGCAATTACAAGGAGGCCGGCCGGCTAGCAGATGACGGAACCTAGCAGACGACGCGTGCTCGCTAGCAGACGGTTCTTCTTGCGTAGCAGACGATCTCGGAGGACGCGATAGCTAACGCATACGGAAGCACTTCGTGCTAGCACGCTATCTTAAAACAGACGCCGCGATAGCTAAAGCAGATGGTGTCACTTCGTGCTATAGCAGACGGAACTTATTTGCTAGCAGACGGCACTTCTGCTTCGCTAGCAGACGATCTTAAATGCCTTAGGGGTCATCCACGCTGCAGATGGCTCGCGGTGAGCTATAGGACCCTTTAAATGCCGCCCCTTGCGGGCGCGCGCGCACTCGCGTGCGCTCACGTCGATTAATACGCGTCGGTGTTGCGAGAGAGAGCGTACGCGCGAAAGGAAGCGGCCGTGGCAACGCGGGCGCGGAGATGGGTCATCCGCGTGCGCCTCGGAAATCGGCGCTCACGAAAGCGCGACGACGGACGAGGCGCGCACGAAGCATGGCGGCGTTGTGCACCAGTTTGTATGTTTTGTCGCTCGGAGCAGTGACCGCTGCTAGCTCCCGCGGCGCCTGTAATACTTCGGGCCCAACACGCACACGAACAAACAAACAAAACCAGCAACAAGAGAAAGAGGAACGGTATCTAATATACACCGAAGCTTCCGCGCTGCTCTTGAGCGCATGCACCCACGCGTTTAAATGTCCGTGTCAACGGAATGGGCTTTCCTCGTCACGTTTTTTTGCCGCTCCGAACGCATATGAGTGCGTCTTGTGTACGCATGTGTATGTATGTATGTATGTATGTATGTATGTATGTATGTATGTATGTATGTATGTATGTATGTATGTATGTATGTATGTATGTATGTATGTATGTATGTATGTATGTATGTATGTATGTATGTATGTATGTATGTGTATGTATGTATATGTATGTATCGTACGTGCGCGCATGTGTTGCAAACACGAGCGCCTTTGAGCTTCTGGGACGTTTTTCTTGTCTCGACGCATTATGTAGAACGGTAGTACGGGAGCACTTAACGGCTTATTAGATAATGCCTTCTGGACTTTAAGGATGCGTACGATAAATCAAAAGAAATTAATTATTATCGTCGACATGAATAAGAAGGGCCCATCTCAAAGGCCATTGCATGGGTCGGTTCTGGTGATGCTGTCGACCATTAAAGACGCGCGCTTAATTAGCATAATGACACGCGAAAAAGGTACAGACTTCCAAGCCTGAACAGTATACTGCGCGTATAGTGTATATCCCGTGAGATACGTTTACAAAGCTCACGAAGCTTCACCACGTGTAGTACATACAGACCCACGCGAACCAAAACAGATGAAGTATCAGAAGTTAACATATATACTTATGCGTCACGGTCAGCGTAAACGTTGCCAGCAGGCTCTTATTTAGTTGGGCGAGAGCACGAGACGTTTTTTATTGTATTCGAGCACATCAGATTAACCTTGTCAGATAATACCTTTTAATTTCCTCGGCAAATTTGGGTGCCGCGCCCTTTTCCGGGGTCACTGGCACAGTGCCGCTGCGTAGAGGAGAAGCCTATTCTTTCGTAGGGAGTTGCACACGCATAGAGCGGCGTTTGCAACAGCACCCCCTTTGGCAAGGTCTACATAGCTTGTATCATGCGCACTGACCCAGGTATGTGACACTGTGCGCGTGGCTTTTCTTGCCCCGGGGTTGTAAAACAACCTCGAAAACGGGTGTGTCCGAACGCGCACTTTTGCCCCGGACAATCGCTCTCACGCGTGATTTTTGGATCGGTCTATACACTATATATACACCCTTAAAGTCGCCACGCGATGTTCGCGCTTTTGACTGGCGCGTGGACGAAATTCGCGTCAAACGAAAGCCAATTGCCATAAACATTCCTTCACAGCACACACCTAACACACGTATACACACCAAGCATTCTATCTTAACGATAAGTATGTTTTTTTCTGTTTAAAAAAAAAAGGAGAAATGTTTAGAACGTGAAGCAGTGGGGAATACCTACAAGGAAGGAAACGAAAAAAAAAAAAGCCGTTCATATTGCCCTTATCAGTTCCGTATGATAGACTCTCATCCGTGTTTTCTTTCACGCGACTGCTTGTCCGTGTGCCCATCAAGGTGCAGCTATACTCCGGCGCAGGGTATACACACACCTGGCCTCGCACTGTCGGGTCGTCGCCTCCCGGCGAGGTTGCTGTAATCGAGCCGAGCCACTAATGAATTCCAGCACGCACACCCGATACACATCGTCTCCGACCTCTCGACAGCCCGTACTGTACTATAAACTACACGCGCACTCGCAGTGAAAACAACTGTCGCACGAAAAGCGGCTTCACCCACTGAACCGGCACGCGTTGCTCGTGGCGATCAACACGCACGAACCCGCAACCTCCCGTCTTTAAACGTTCTTCTAAAACAGCAAGAGGCACGCGCAGCGAGGCGGCCATCTTCTCGGTAGTCACGTGCCGGGGCACGCTTCAGGCACGCAAGGCTCGAGGCCACATGGCTAAGACGCACCCCTCCATGCCTTCGCACAAGGTAAGTTATAACACCCAAGGAGAGGGTTTTTAAAAAGAAAAAATGACTGCTCCGGCTGTGCCGCCACTCGGCTTGCAGCTGTCGCGTGCGGAACGCGTGACCGGCCATCTGGCGCTGCGCCCCCCCCCTCCCCTTGAACTGCCTCCTCCACCGTTCAACCTGTACCCTCCCACCCCCCCCCCCTCCTCTCCCGGTGTGCACTCAGTCACTCCACTCACACAAACCTTCTCCACGCGTCTACCTACCTCACCATACAGTAAAGCAAGAAAATATTAAAAACCGAGGAAAAGAGAGAGAAAGAAAATCAGACCTGCTGCTGCTTCGAGTCATGCACCAGTTCCAAAAAACCTCCTCCCTTTCTCTTCCTGCTCGTATTCAGGTATAAGAAACTTGTGCATCTTGCCTTTATTTATATATTTTTTTTCTGTGTATCCAAGTTTGGGCCTTCTTCCAGTTCGGACGTTTCCTCCGCCGCACATGTGCTACGCGGCCTCGCGTTCAGGTAGCGGGTTCGCATTTCCCCTCTCCGACATCTTTGATGATATCGTAATTTATTCGTTCTTCTTTTTCTGTGTGTTATCCCCGCTCCCTGTCAGGGCCTCGCTCCGTCTTCCTTGCGTCGGCGTCTGAATATGCAGGCATGTGCCCGGCAGCGGGTGCGGCCCGAGTTCTTTTCTCGCAAAGGTGTGAAACCAGCCAGAGTTCTTCATCATTCTCTCTCTCTGTCTCTCTGTGTTCTTAAAATTAAAAAATTAAAAAAAAGCATGCTTCTTTTAGGCTCGACTCAGTTGTGCTCAGAGAAGCTGACACTACGTTATACCTTTGAAGGGACCCTAAAGAGAAAGATTTTTCTCGTATTAGTAAATTATACTCTTTCACGATACCAAAAAGGCACCACGCTTGCTGCTAGAAGACGCTCGGTAAGCCAGAAAACGCGCAAAAAGAAAAATGCGGCTGGCGACGCCATCTTGACGTTCCGCACCAATCACCGTGACGTCATAGATTTCGATGGCGTCTCCTAGGGCCTACGTTGTTCCTAATCGGTAAAAAAGAAGTAAATTGTGTTCTGAGGGAGTCAGAGACTTAACACAGCAAGTTTCAGAAAAAATTCGTTGAGCTAATGTGGAAAAAATGCGAAAAAGAAATTTGAAATCTGTGACGTCACCATCCGAGATTTTGTCGGGTAATTATAAAGTGAAACTCTTCACATCGATTTTCTTATCTACTAATAAACCTATGGCGCTACGTTGCCCAAAATCCTGGAAACTACCATGTGCTTAGATATAGGTGCGCGTTAAGCAGGTGGTCGGAGTTCATCCGTAGTGGTCCGCTGCGGCATGTCTCACAGCCATATCTCAATTTTAGCACGCAAAACCCTAGAACTTATAATTTTAGTTCACTGCTAAGTCGAAGATTATCCGTATCTTTAAAGCGTAGCCTTCTCGTCATCTACAGCTAGTCAGACCAACTATCCCACCAGTGAGTCCTACTTAACGAGGTTCGCGCACACGAAAAGTCCTTCCCCCATTCCAATTATACTCGCGTTATTACGGTATGCTCTTTCAAGTGGCGCGTCGGGGTCAGTGGGTCTGGAACAAAAGGCGCCCGCCACCTTCAAGTCCCGTTGTCCGTGCGTGAGTCTCAGACTAACCCGCTTGTTCTTATCCCGATAAGCGATCTGCTTTGCAGCGCCAGCGACGCTGCAATGCCTTTCGCTTTCAGAGCCCCAGTTTTTCACGTCGGTCGTGCCTGTTTCTTTCACACGATGTTCGAGTATAGGTTCTTTTGTGCGCCGTCAGTTCGCGCGCTGTTCCATTATGGTGTATGGGTCTCACTGACAGTATCCCCCTTACGCGCCTTTTGTCTCTGTGGTGATGAATGAAACGAGAAAGACAATAAGCCGCCGCGGTCGTATACAGTGCTCGGCTGCTGACCCGAAGGTCGCGGGTTCGATCCCGTCCACGCCGGTCGCATGTCGATGGAGGCCAAATGCTATGAAGGCCCGTGTGCTTAGAGTTAGGGGCACGTTAAGGAACCCCAAATGGGGCTTCGGCAGGGATTCATTTGGATTTCCGGCCTGTTCTGAAACGCCTAACGTCATGAATACTGCGCAGTTCAAGCGAATACACTAACAAATTGCTGGGCAATGCAAAGTTCTCTCAGTCCTAGTAGTCTCTAAACTTCTAACGACGAGAACGTACATACATACATACACACACACACATACACACACACATACATACATACATACATACATACATACATACATACATACATACATACATACATACATACATACATACATACATACATACATACATACATACATACATACTTATGTGCGTGCGTGCGAGTTATGTTCATTTTTGCGTACACCTGACGCGTGAATGCCGCCTACAGCCCCGTCAAGGACTGTTCAGTCCACTTCAACGAGAAAGATACGCTCAGCCCCCTGTTCGATCATGTCTCGCTGTCACACGCCCACATTCGCGTTCTTTTTCCCAGCAAGCGAAGCGACAAGTGTGTCCGTATCTCGCACGCAGTTCGAGGTTGAAGGAGAGTCGGGCCAGGCTGGTTCTTTACTGTTGCGTGTGCGCGTGGTCGTTAAGGGCACGAGTTGTGCATGCGCGCGTGAGAATCGAACGGAGGGTTGAAGCCCGATCGGCGGCGCGCTAGCTACCGCGATACGCTTCGCGAAGCACGAGGAATTTCGAAACGGGCGGCCGGCCGGAATATATGGTATATACCGAGCGCGACGTCTCCAGGAGTACGGGCGTCGTTTTTTTTTTTTTTTTTTTTTCCACCCACTGGCGCAGCGACAACTATTAGGGGAAACCTTGCTGCCGCGATCCTTCATCCAAAGAGCAAAACGAATTTATAACGAAGTGCACGGGCGCTTCGGAATACGCTTCGTTATACCGGTCATTTCGTTGTAGAGGAGTTCGTCTGCATATACATGACAGCAAGCATCGTTATATACGAAAGCGAGGAAGATTTAATTCATATATCCAGCTAAGCATTCGCGATCGTGAAATTGTGCAACAATATATGCATTTCTAGGGAGAACCAATACTCGGGTTTAGGTCTGTGTGTGCATAATTGGAATGAAATATAATTAAGACAATGTTCCTGTCATAACGAACGATAGCCGACATTAGCGAATACTATAGCTCTCATCAAACCGACATGCAGTAGCATTAGCCACCATTTGCCAGCACTTTGCAATATTAGCAATCATTTGAACGTCATAATCCGGCTTTACCTAGTCGCTTAGGCAACGTCAGTCAAGAGTGTACCGATTTTAACTAACACAAGTGAAAATTATTCATAGTGTGAACTATATTTCTTTTTCTTTTTAGATTTTTTTTCTTCCGAACACCCGTCACGGTGGTCTATCGGTTACGGCGCTCGACTGCTGACCATGCAGAAGGTCGCGAGAGCGAATCCCGGCCGCGGCGACCGCATTTCGATGGGGGCGAAATGCTATATATAGAGGCCCGTGTGCTTAGATTTAGGTGCACGTTAAAGAGCCCCAGGTGGTCGAAATTTCCGGAGCCCGCCACTACGACATCTCTCTTGATCATATCGTGGTTGCGGGACGTAAAACCCAAATAATAATTATTATTACGCACCACCCATCATTCAGGAGCACTTCTTCTTGGCCTAGTTAGTATTGCTTACTGTATGACATTCTGCCGTTAGTAAAGACAACACACAAAAGAAAGACACGAACACGAACGAGAGTCAGCCACCAAGGTCGTCGTGTTCGTCTCTCTTTTGTGTGTTGTCTTTATTAGCGGCAAAATGTCATACAGCACCCCGAATTAACGCTCGTTTAGCCAAAGTTGAGCAAGACAGCTCACATTATAGCCAACACTGATTAATATTATCCAGTGTATATAACTTGTGCTGGTATAGCATGCGAGTGCAGCACAACGACTCGCCGTTCACCGCTCACATATCGCATCGCGGGCTGGTACGCCATGACCTGCCTTCGCAAACAAAAGCACCGGACGGAACCGCTTCAGCGATACTAAAGCACTCATCTTGTGTGCAGTCGGCCGATCTCACATACCTCGGCAGATCAGGTTTGGTTCGCGACTGCCATACATACAAAACCGCGCTCGTTATGTGTATGTAATGGGCCACCTCGTGCACACGTATATATTAACCATATACCGTACGATTCGGGTATCATATATGCATGCGCGCGCATGTGTAGCCTGCGCACACGCGCTGCTCGTGTAATTACGGCACCGCGCACGCGCGTTCCGCGATCATGATCAAAGGCGGGCGCGTGATTTATCCGCTCACGTGCGCTCTGGCGACGGGCAAATTACAGCGCGCTCAGTCACAGCAGCATCCGCCTCATCGCGCGAACATTGCGTAGGTGCACGTGCAGCCCCGCGATGCGGTTATAGTTGCGTGCAGCGCTTGCAACGCCATGTGTGTAGAGCTCCGTTAGCCCCCCCCCCCCCTCTCTCTCTCTCTCTAGATAGATGTGTAGATATATATTCTCAATGCATTCTTTTGTGTCCTGCGCTTTTGCTGCAGGACGTAGAAAAACGAATCCGGACAAGACCACACTTTTATAACTAATCTGAACGTAATGTTGCGTTCCTGTTGACTTTTTCTTGAATCCAGTATAACCATGTTGAGATGCTGTATATCGTACCACGCATCACTGTTTCACCGATGCATGCTGTGTTTCGCACTGACGGTGGGATGTTGAGTGGCACGCAACGACATTCAACATCCCACCGTCAGTGCGAAACACGACGACTTAAATTGCCCCTGCGGTGGTGCAGTTGTTATGGTGCCCGGATGCTGAGTAGAAATGCACGGGTTCTACTCCTCCGGCCGCATTGCGATAGGTGCGAAATGCTAGGGGCCCGTGTGATTACATTTAGGTGCCCGTTAAAGAATCCCAGGTGGTCGAAATTTCCGGAGCTCTCAGCTACGGCGTGCCTCATAATCATGTCGTCGTATTGGCACGTAACACCCCATTCAATAGATAAAATACCTTTAAGTTTCTGTAAAGATAGTGTTTCTATTGACTCTCCGTTACAGCGAACATAATGTATGTTGAGTTGCAATGAAATATGCAGCTATACCTCTGCACAGCGGTGCAGTACACAGATGCACGGAACACGAGCCAATGGCCTGGCGCGGAGCAACCTGTCAGAACGCGTCTTCCTGGCCATCTAACACGCTGCACAATTTAGGCGCAATTTGGGCCGCGTGTATAGTCCTTTTATCTTGTCTACTGTATACCTGTTCGGCGTGTTCTGATGCTTCGGAATACAGAGGATATAAGGGAGAGAGGGTGATTGCGATGTGGCTGCTGTCTGCTGAATACACCCCGCCGCGCGAAACTTGTACCACCCGTCGCCAGAAAAAAAAAAAAAAAAGCAAAAAAAAAAAGAAAAAGAGAAAAGAAAATCGCGCGTGCGGGACGGATGGGCTGTAGTGGCTGCGTGCTCATCCCATTTAATGTGGTGTCCCAAAGGGAGCGTCCGGTACTCGCCAATAACAAAGAAAAAAAAAGAGAAAAAAAAAATACGCCTTCGCCGAGCCACTCCCTGGTTCCCCACCCCTGCGTCTTATTTCCGCTTCGATGCGGGTATTCCTATGCATGGGCCGCTGAACCGCAACGGGGCATCAGCCTGCAACTTGCCGCGAATATAGCTGCTATGTGATACAGTGTTTTCTGGTGGCATTTCTCTGGAGTACAGCTGAAAAAAAAATTTTTTCAGCAGCCCTTGTCCAACTATAGGGAAAATGGAGGCAAGCGAAGCATTGCGTCTGCAGTGCTCTCTCTATCCCTTGCATTGTGCAGTGCCCCGTCCTAACTGTTTCCTGCCGGACATTGGAGCGTCATCCACGTGCTTATAGCAGCGCAACCCGTCAATTGGTACAGGCAACAACGACGGTCATGCGTTCATATTCAGGCAACAATGAAATGTGACAACGTGAAATGACAAGTCATTTTGATAAAAGATCTGAAAAGGCCGATCGCCCACGATCGAGAGAGCATCTGTTATTTGTAAAATACTGACACGCATTAAACCGGCGCACCTTCGAGGGCCGCATTTCTGTGCGCTTGCCGGCGGCGCCGCGGGTTTTCGTGTACGACGCCGCCACCAGAACCTGTCAGTTATGAAAGCTTCGCTTAGAAATTAAACTTTTTACTAACCGGTTTAACAACACGACTTGCCGCACGTGAAAGAAGTCCCTATTTCAAACAAGTCAAGTTCACTTGAACGCATCGGCCTCATCCGTCTATACATAGCGTTACAGGAAAGAGGAACCGACAACCAAGCAAGCGTTACCACGAATTCATTTTCAGGAACAAGTGTTTTTGATTCGCTGACTGCCCCATATGTAAGCACGTGCGGCGTAAAAGCAATCATTTTCCAAGCGCGGAATGCAACTCGTTCCTCGGATGTGATGGAACGCACTAACTGCGTATGCCTGCGGGGAATTCGTTCACGGTACTATAACACTCAAAGTGACAACCGCCTGCGGCTCTCATATATACACGATTGAGACCGACTGCTTACTTATATATAACGCCAAAAACAAGAAAGAAAAAGAAACGACACGGCGCCGCTTCGTCGGCCGCTACGCGTATCCTTCTTCTCAACGACTCCGAAGACCGCAGAGAGAACCGCATGATATATACGAGGCCTCACACTTCACAGACACGACGCGAAAGTGGCCGCGGTCCAGCTACACATACATCTTCCTTTAGGGTTAGGAAGGCGCGGCTCCGGGGCCACCTGACGGGGTGAAAGAAAATCGAGTCAGGTCTGGCTGCTGCTCCGAAGCAATCAGCGGGCCGCCCTAACGAACGGAATCAAAACAGCAAAACAACCGAGCAAGCGGAACTCCTTTGGACCGACGGCGCCGCGATGATCTGCCTTGTTCTTCGCTCCCCGGTGCTATTCTGAAGGCGGCCTGGTGGAATGCAGGGTGTGGCTTACCGGCAAACAGTCCTTCGTCCCGACGGGGACCTAGACGCCTGAACAGCCCGTCTTATACGAGACAAGACGCGCCGCGGGAAGTCGCCGGTATGCCCTCCTCTTGACCATACGCACACCTCTGAAGACCTCTCCGACTTCAATCATAATCTACTGGCGTACTGCTTAGGCGGCGCGATTTTGTTTGTCAAGTGCCCCACCTTGATTCGGGGGAAACATCGTGTTGAGTGCACGCAACTTCTCTCGCCGAGTTGCCAGGCGCGCGCATGCGCAGTATACACGCGTACAAAGTGCGGTCCTCGTCCTCAAGCTTGAGGCGCGGTGCCGCATCTCTTCAGCTTTTGCATACACCCCTCCTTGCTTCTTCGTGCTTCGGTGCCCGCTGTGGGACACCACAACGCTATAGCAGGGGGGCGAGGTCCAATCATACCGGATTATTGAAACAACAGCAACCCCCACCCACCCGCTGACTCGGTCGAAACGGACACGACTCGTCCTTGAGTCCCTACCCTTCTCTCCGCCTCATCCGAGATGAGAAAGAAAAAGAGAACAGCGCACAACGGCGTCCCGCAGAGCACGTAACGCACCGCGTGTCTTCGGGTTCGCCTCGTTGTTCTCCAACCTGTTCTCGATCTCCCTCTCGTACTCCCCCCTTCTGACCAGCGCCCGAGACGTCGTCTGCTTCTCCTCACGCTGTAGCAGACGGGCAGTGGTTGATAGCCTACCTCCGCACTGATGAGGTGCCCCGGGCGGCTGAAAGGTTTCCGTCCTTTTTTTCAGGTGTCAGAAAACAACTTGATGACTTCGAGCGGTGATGCTTTATCTGGGGTGGCGTATGCCATGTTTCTAGTACGATCACATTTTGTGAGAGTTCGCCGTGACTTCGTACGTGGCATCGTACGCGTATACAGAGACAGCCTTCTCTTGCACGTTCATGGAGTTTCTTGTTCTTTGGACGAGCTGTTCGGATGTTGGTGCTTTTGCAAGAGATAGATAGATAGATAGATAGATAGATAGATAGATAGATAGATAGATAGATAGATAGATAGATAGATAGATAGATAGATAGATAGATAGATAGATAGATAGATAGATAGATAGATAGATAGATAGATAGATAGATAGATAGATAGATAGATAGATAGATAGATAGATAGATAGATAGATAGATAGATAGATAGATAGATAGATAGATAGATAGATTTTCCACTGCTGCTCGGCACAAGAGAGCTTAGTGCGCTCACCTTCATCGACTACTTCAGTGCTCGGATCTGCAGACGTCGCCGAGGTATACACACATGTCAAGGCTGTCTACGAAGCGAGCATCGTAGTTCTGCATAGTATATGCATGCGGTACAAGCGTTGTACGAGCGCGCCCCCTATGTGCGAAAGGTGGCGGGAAAGGAATGCACCGCGCGTGCTCAATGGTGCGTGACTAATGTCGACGCGATGCGGATCGAGTCGTCGCCGTCGTCGTTGCAAGTGCTTCGCACGCATGATGAAGGTTCCGAGGCGACGGTGTTGCAAAGATGGTGTTGTCGCCACTCCGCTTGCCGTGGCGACAGGACGCATGCGGGTGGGCGTGTGATATTTTCCGCTGATCACTGCTCCGTCCAAGATGATGATGATGATGATGTGAGGATGAGCCCTTTGTATCGGGTGGCCAAATCTAACGTGCCCTAGCTAAAGAATAAATAAAGAAAAATACACTCCACATGCACACACACACAGCCAACATTATTAGTTCCCAGTTAGTGTGCACGGCCTCCTTGTTCTACCAACGTGCACTGCTACCGCTGTGTCGCGCGAACCGTTGCACCAGCCTTTACACCATTGCACCAACTGCTGCATCGCCTGCATGTATATAGTAACTTTGGCCCACAAACCCCAGTGCCTCTTATAGGACGCCGCGTCCGCGTGGCCTCCGTAGGCTGCTTCCGCTAACATGCATGGCGCAAGCCTTCGAGAAGTAAAGAACCACAAAGCGTGCGATACAACGAAAATTGATAGGCATAACATTAAGAGATAGACAGCGGAGTGTATCGGAGAACAAACAGAGGTAGCCGGTATCCTAGCTGATAAGGGAAAATCGACCTGGGCAGGTCATGTCATCTCGGTCATGTGAAGGACAGGAAACCGATGGTTAGGAAGAGCGGCGGAATGTACACCAATTAGAGATGGGAAGCGCAGCTGAAAACGGGCTAGGCAGAGCGACGAAATTAAGAAATTGTCATTCCGCAATGACCCTCTTGATTTGCGTGTACTCCCTTACCCTCTCATGCGTTTCAGTGTATAGCGTACCAGGTTCCTTTCTTGTTAACCTTCCTGTCATTGCCCTTTGCCTCTCTCTCTCCATTCGCAAGTGTACAGCTTTGGCATGCCGCATTTCTTCGTTCACAGCGACGCCAGAACGCAATTTGGGTGGTCTGTCTAAGCCGCGGCACATCGTTTACGCTGTAACCCTTCTCTGCAGAACGTCCCGCGCGGAATTAAGTCGCCACTGCATGGTGCTGCCGCCGGACGCTGCTGTGTTCCAGCAGATGCGTGTATAGCGTCCGCGCAAGCAAAGCGCCCGCATGTTTAATATGCGCACGGGGCGACAGGGACTGCGCGCACCCCTGCGCTATACCTTCCTCGCGAATCGGTGGCCCGTAACACAGGCTGCCGCAATTTGGCGGACCGCGCCCTCTTTTTTGGAAAGGATGGCGCCTCCTTTTGGCTCGCCTCTCTGCGGTTCTTATAAAAGCCTCTTATATATATGTAGCAAGCGGCACGCGCCTATACTTTCACATGCGGGGATGGTGTTCAGTACGCGATCAGCCCTGAACCCCCCATCCCCTGCGTTCTTGGGGGCCACAGAAATATTCGAAGGGAGCCGGGCCCACGGAAAATATGCTGCGCGCTCGGTCGATGAAGCGACGTGGCATCCACGGCCACGCCCACGCGAGACGACCATCCTGTGCGGTATATATGTGTGTATCGTACACTATGGGCCGTGCATTATAAAACGCGAGGGAAGCGTGTGCCATCCTTGGAAGGCGCGCTCGAGTCAATGGCACGGGTCGCCAAAGAGAAAGCGAGAAGAGTAAGCGTTTATTATTGGTTCCAAGTGTCCGGTCCTTGAAAACACTTAGTCTTCCCGCAGACAAGCCCCCTTAGGGTGACTTGCTCTTCTTAGGACCAAATAAAGTTCAGTTCAGTTCTTCGTCGTCAAGCTTAGTTACCAATGACCACACCACCAAGGACTTCCAGAGCTGTGACTCAGAGCCCTGGCTTCTTAGAAGCTTCGTAGATGCAAGGGCTTCAACATCACTATACATTTCTCGATGATATAATGAACGTTGATAAATGTCCCGCACAGATAAACTGCGCCTATCATAGAGGACGCAGTAGAGCGGCTACTCCAAATTGATATTGAAAGCCGGGGTTCCTTATAATGTGCATGTCAAATCGCGGCACGAACGGTTTGTTTTTCCTTTTTTTTTGCTCGCGCGTGCGTGCATGTGTGTGCGTGCTTACAGTCCCTGGGGTCGCGAAAGTGCATGTGGGTATCGTACCTGCGACCTCGTTCTCGCTGGCATCGCCCCACAGCCACGTCCTTTGCACTGGCATTAGCATTTGATATTATTAGCTGCTGTGTTTAGTGTAACAAGATGGCCACTTTCTTCACGTTTCGAATGCGACACAAACCGCTCTGCCATTACCGGAAGCGCATATATCTCCAGCGTCTCTCGTGCTGCGATTTCAAATGCAGTACGTACGTTACGTCCGTAGGAATTTAAACCTTGTCTCTTTCCTTTTTTTTAGAGAGAGAGAGAGAGTGAAAGGGGGAGGGGGACAGCTGACCGGAGGTTAGGTGAATCCGGGGGCCACCGGAGAACCGGGCTGTGCTGCTGCCGTATGCAGAGCACGCATCAGCGGTTCACCAAAAGCTCACCGGTAAACATTCAGTTCAGAGTGCCGTGCATCGGGAGGGGGCGACTACCTCGTGGGCGTTGTTCGGAATCCGCGTAAAATCTGCCCCGCGCTTGCTCGCTCGCTCGATTCTGCCCCCCCCCCCACAACCCCCCTCCTGCCCCCCCCCCTCCCCCCCACCCCACCTCCATGCGTGTACTCTATCCGACTCAGTGGCGCCGCGAAAGCGTGGGTGGGGCTGCCGGCATACCGCCGCCCCGGCGCCATCTTGCTTCTTTTTTTTTTCTTTTCTTTTCAGATACCTTCCACAGCGCACAGCAGACCCTTCGCTACGGTTCTTGATCTGGTTCCTCCCTTGTTGCGCACACCTTTCGCGACCCCTAGCTTCAGCTTTTCTTTCGTTTGCCCTGCATTAGCGTCGCCTCCTTTCCTTACAACTACTTTTTCTTCCCGTTGCTTGCTTCACGGTGATTATTAGGCTTACTTTTTCCGTTTTCTTGTTGTAAATCGGCCGCCGTCTGAGCGTTTCCCGACCCCCAGTCCGGTGTAGCTCTGGCACTGTGTGAGTACGTCTTTGCACACGCCGGCGGTCGTGTCCTCTCTGACCCAGAGTCGTCGTGGTGCTCGCCTTTTGCGCTGATCGAGTTTTTTTGCGCCAGCGCGCGGTGGCGTTTGCCCCGAAGGGGACATTTCTTGCTCTGTCGGGCACAACCAGTCAGATATGCGAAATTACTCCTAAAAAGTAATTAAATTACGCCACTAATTACTTCTCAAAAGTATCCCAAACGTAGTTAAATTACGTTGCAAATTACGGCTGGCAGAAAGTAACGACATTACGTTACTATCACTTTTGAATTTATTTGAATTTATCGCTTTGAATTTATGAATTATGAAGTAATGAATTCATTTTCAATTATTTCATCGAAAGTTCGTTATCCATGCACTAACTCACGCACAACTTATTTAAAGCACATGTACATTGAAGTCTGAGATATCATTGTTCAACTCCCCCGCTTGAGGATTTTTGTTTTTCTTGTGCTGGTCGTTTTGCTTTCCCTTTATCGGTCAATTTTTTTATTGCCATAAGCGAAGCGGACATGCTATATTTTAGCCAAATGTAATTGGAAAAGTAATGAGCAACTTTTTAAAATTACTCGCTTGAAGTAATTCATTGTATTACCGAATTACCAGGCCACAAAAGTAATTCATTACGTTATTCACCACAGTAAACATTTCATTACCGTAATTTGATTACTGTAAATTCATTATTCTCCTTTCATAACTGCCAACGCAGCCCGTGTACAGTTCGGTGGCACCGCCGCGAGCTGTGCTTATGTCTGTAACCGGCCTCGACTGCTGCCCCGAAGGTCGCGGGATCGAATCCCGGCCGCGGCGGCCTCATTTTCGATGGAGGCGAAAATGCTTCAAGCCCGTGTACTTAGATTTAGGTGCACGTTAAAAGGAACCCCAGGTGGTCGAAATTTCCGGAGCCCTCTACTACGGCGTCCCTCACAATCATATCGTAGTCTCGGGACGTTAAACCCCAACAATTATATTAACTATTATGTATGTAGTATACGTAAGCAAACTACAAATAGATAAGTGAGAGTTTGCCGCTGAGCGCCGCCTGCAGTACAGCACGCGCAGCTGAAGGTCGTTGTCGTCTGCTCTGGGGCTCCGCATCCGGATCTGCAGCAGACGACGAGGCGTCGCCACTCGCACCTTTTTCTTTAGCCACACCTTCGAGGGTGTAGCAATTGGCTTCTTCCGAGTGCAATACGCGTATAGAGGGGCAGGGTTTGTTCCCGGATGCGAGCGAGAGTGAAATCGTATACCTGTTGTGTAGGTGTGGGTGTGCACTCTACAAACACGGTGGCCCACCTTTGTAGAGGTGTTGCTGTTCCCCGCAAGGTGGGCGCGAGTCTTATTCCGGGCCACCGCATTCCTTTGAAAGCGAAGATGAATTAAAGGAAAGTAGAGCGCTAGTGTTTATACTGCGAATGGCTTGTGAAGCCGGTTTGTTGGTAGGACGATGTAATATGGCAATCATGGCAGAACGAGGCATTGGATGAGGACCCGTGCAATATACAAGTATGGAGTACATGCACTTACGAAGTTGGCGTCTCTCCGCGGCTAGCTTTCAGGAGTGCTAATTCGCACTCTTAAAATAACAGTTGCACCCGTTCAAGAGTGTTTTCGGCATAAAACAATAATCATCTGTCTAAAGACCGCCTTTCAATAAATTATTTAACACTGCGCGCCAGGTCGTGAACACACAATTTTCAAGGAAGGAAGCCCAAGTAAGCCGGCTGATGATTAGCGTTGCGCGCCTTAAAGACTCGCAGAAGGCTGCAAACATTTGTTACATATAGTGCGCCAATACGCATTTTTTGAGCCAATCAAAGGAAGCGTAATCAGAGCCTTGTCAGCCAATGAGAAATGACAAGATGGCGGATTCGAAAAATATTGCGGGCGGTGGCCACAGATGAAGCCCTCCCGGAGATCGCTATGAAATAAGAACTGTTCACGTAGTATGTGGCCTTGAGGTCCTCAGGCAAACATGACTCACATTTTTTTGCGCGATTACTTCTTGACGCCTAACCCTTATCGCTGCCACATCCGGGTTTACGTCGTTATTAAGCCTAAAGGAACAAACGATGGGTTTAGGGAGGAATACGAAATGAATGCAGCGCCGTTGCCGGATGCGTTCCGCACGCAACATGCGTATTATAATTTCCCCTCGTGGTTGCCTCGGTTTTCTTTTCTTTTCCTTTTCTTGTTTTTTCTGTTCTCTCCAGCCGCGACACTGTCATCGGCGTCGGCAAAATTGGTTGCTGCGTCAAGCGCGCACCGCCTTCTTGACTCAGCGGTGGCAAAAGGACGCACTTGCGACGCTGAGTCAGGAAAGAAAAGAAGAAAAATATAAGGAAAATTCGAGGGTCTTCTTCTATATGTCTTCATTACACTTGCTTTTTCCTTCAGAAGCCTCTATTTAGCGCGCATACTCGAAGGATTGGTGACAAACTCGGCGCATCTTACAGGACATCCATAGGCGTGCGCACGGGGAGGGGGGGGGGGCAGAGGGGGCGGCCGCCTCCCCTAATAACCTAAGAGGGGGGGCACAAAATCTGCCCCATACATTGACCCCCTATAGTCACCTAAGAGGAAAGGGGGGGGGGCGCAAAATCTGTCTCGTCCATTGACTTACAAGGGGGGGGGGGGGGGGGGGGGCGCTGCGATGAACCTTCGCCCCCCCCCCCCCCCTGATGGAGAACCCTGCGCACGCCTATGAGGACATCTATAACAGGACATCTATACAGGACATCTATAAGACTCGGAACTGCTTACACAAAGCACTTCTTATTACGGATTCAGCGTGCATCGTCGTCAACATGCTCGCGCGGCCACGAGGACGAAGATATGCATCATCTGTCCCAAACACGACACACATGGACAGCCCACTCGAACAGGAACTCCACACGCTGAACTCGGAGCGAACGTTTTCGTTGGCGAAAATACTATAGGCCCATGGTTGTCTAGGATAAACCGCAAAACAATGAAAGTGCTCCAACGTTTTTTTGAAGACACCAACATTTGTGATGATTATTGAGCGGGCTACATTGAAAGTGTGCACCGCGATTGCATATATGTGTGCTCTGTACAAACGAGAACTTTTGGACTTGCCAAATATAGGACTGTATATATGTATACTTATTCTTTTTGTTTCCTAATTTTTTAAATATCCTAACAACCAAGTGCAAAGGGGTTGCCGTCGCCAAGCAATGATGACAACAACTCCTTAATTTATTTTTTATTTCAATCATAAAAAAAGGACATGGAACTGCGGCGGCGACTGTACAATTAACAAGCGTTGCACGGAAAGAGGGCAATGTATTTATTTTATTTATTGGAATGATACTGAAGTTCCTGAAGGAGAAGCATGAAGGTCAAACAATGCTTGCCATTTATAAGTGCAAGTTAAAAAAAAATGTATGGATGACCATACCGCTGCGATTTTTTTTTTTTTTTGTAACACCAGGAATGGAATTCTACACTCCGAGAAAAGAAGGAAAAGAATAACTTGAAAGAAAAATGTCAAGAAAGCTCGCCCCAGTGTGCCCTGCCCCACTTCGGTCTGTGACATGAAAGGGATGAAAGGGGACGCCCGTTGAGTTGGACGCACCGGCAAGCGACCAGAAAGGTTTAAAAATATTTCTTTACAAACCTCCTAGCAAGCGACCGACACTCCTGAGGCCATGCAATTGTAAAGCGCGGCCGGCGGTGGTGTCGCGAGGTTTCGCGAGGACAGAACACGAGATGTAAAAAAAAAAAAATTAAAAAATGACAAGAAAGCTCTGTACGCCTTTACAAGAGGCGACTGCATTTTTCGTTTTGTGTTCTTTCTCGGTCCTGCTGCTTTATTTCATTTTTTTTAAAAAAAACCTTATATTGTTGTACTCACGAATTCCTGCGGTTCTTTTTCAGCGGGTGTCGTGTCACCTCTGTACCCTCTCGAAGACACGCCGTGGCGTAGCTTAACAGGTATAAGGTAAGCCCGATGATGCGGGTTCGATTCCCGGCCCCGGCGGCCAAGTTTAGGTGAGGTCGAAATGTGGGAACACCCGTGCACTTTGTATAGCGCGCGCCTCATTATCATATCATAGTTTCGGCACGCAATGCCCGAGAATTTAATTTTATTTCACATTTTGGAAGATCGCTATAGGAGGAGTGGTGAATCATTTCTTTTTGTGTGCGTGTGTTTTCCTTTGTGCACAAAAATGAGAAGATTTAATTGTTTGTACCCATAGCTATATATTGTATCGTACAACATGCATAGTTGGCTCTTAGTCGATTTTAGAGCGATCCCAGATACCCGGTGGGGAAGTGGGGGGGACGGGGGAGGGGGGGGGGGGGGAGGGACGGCATTACTGCAGCTTCAGTACGAAACAGTAGGTTCTATCAACTTATAGGCATTTTTTTTTCTATGAACTGGTGTTTTCTTCATGTAGGGATAATTTTTGCTGCATGTTTTCAGTCTTAGGTATACTGCAGCTTCAGTACGAAACAGTAGGTTCTATCAACTTATAGGCATTTTTTTTTCTATGAACTGGTGTTTTCTTCATGTAGGGATAATTTTTGCTGCATGTTTTCAGTCTTAGGTATTTGCTACCTCTAGCTCCTTTACCTTTGACCTTGAAGGGCATTTGGATAGATTCCTTTGGCATAGCATTGGTGCGTCTTGACAAGTAGAAAACTCAACCACGCCCTCGCCGACATGTTGAAAGTGAATGACGTCACACATAGAGCCGGTACGGCAGCTTCAAGGTGGCATAGCCGAGTTTTTCGTTTTCTTTTGCTTAGGTGGGGGGAGGGGGGTCGTTTTAGACGGATAATTTACAAGTACAACACCGAATCGGCGCTTCACTTTACGGTCCTCTTCTCAAAAGCCGGAATGCACCCTCCCAAGGAATGCGCCGTTAAACACACAAACATTTGCGCAATCAAACGCGGCAAGCAAGCACTCCTCGCTTCACCCCCCCCCCCCTCTTCGTTGCTTCTTCCCCTCTCCCAATGCCTGGCAAAGTGCCAACGTGCTTCCAAAATGAAGTCGCTTAAAAAAAGAGGCGATTTCTTCGCCATTTCGGAGCTCTGAGGGTCACTTCTATCCGCAGGATACCCTGACTTTTTGTGCTTTATGTTCTTAACGGAGCACCGCGCTTTATATTGCCCAAGCGAGCGGTGGGCCTCGGTTCTTTCGGTCCGTACGCAAGACGCACTGCCGGCTGTCCACGTGCGGAAAGTGCGGCTTCTCATAAAGGTCGAGCCCAGCAGCGAAGACTTCGCGCAGTCGTAAATTCTGACTTTTCGGCGTCAGACGAGCGTCGGCAGGCTGCCTCTCGTTCTTTCTTTTTTGTTGTTGTTGTTGTTGTTGCTCTCCCCCTCACCCCCAGTTCTTCAGGCTGACCCCTGCTTGAGATGTTTTCCCGGCGCGCAAAAGAAATTAACTACTCAAGCAAACGTGCACGCCATTCGGTTTCGGCGGCGAACAAACGCAACGGCCGGTTGCGCTGCCCTGCAGCAAGCAAGCTTCCTGGAGACACAGTCGATGCCTTTATTTTACTCGGACAAGACGATTTCCATCGCATCGCTGGACAGGTCGAGGGACGGCTACCTGGTTGTCATTCCATTGACGCAAGTGCCTATGGTCGATTTACGAAAGTCAATGGGGATCGGAATTCGCGTACCACTGCTAAAACCCCCGAGGTTTACTATGCAGGAAGTCAGGCAACCTTCATACACTTACAGTTGGCGTCGAAAATTTAGAGACCACTAAAAGTATGATTTGCTCAGCAATTTATGACTGTATTCGCTAACTGCACAGTACACTTTGTAAGCGTGTTTTAGAAGAGGCCGGAAATCTAAATTCAATGTTGCCTGCCGAAGCTGCTGGAATATTCGGCTTTCTATTCTGTCTCGTGGTCCCTAAGCTTTTGAGCTGACCTGTACAACAGCGTGGGCCTGCGTATTAGTACACCCTCTATCGCGCTGTACAGACAAAATAACCCTGAACGAAATTTCATGCGTGAACACTACTAAAACGCGAGGCGTGTCACTTAGTTTAGCGTCTTTAACTGTACGGTTATTTGAAGTAAAAAGCGCCAACCTTTAGCGACAAGTCCGCGCGCTTTAAGTGGAGCGACGTTCTAGGGCCCGTCAAGAGAAGGGAGGGTGGCATGTTCACACACCTCCCAAATATCTTTCTACACCATTGTACATTACGTGTATTCAAATGGAAGTGTAGACCCCCCTCCTTTCCTACGCCCCCCCCCTCCCCCTACGCGAAATCAAGTACTGACTACGCGCAGCGTGACAATGTGCGGAATCTCAAACGCGGCCCAATCAATATTAAGATCTTATTATGTACATTAGACTGTTATAACAAAATTTGCATTACGGGAGGAGTGCTCAGAGCAGGAGAATAAATTTGGACCTCCTACACACACGTAGCTTCGCTGCGTGATGCGTTACTCAATGAGACTTTACAAAACAACGTTTATTTGAGCGTACGTGCGTTTACGTGGGCGTGTACAGTCGCGCTCAATATGACTTGCAACACGGGAGCGCGTGGCATCATAAGTTGAAAAATTGCACATGGCTTCAACTTGTTCGCATTTACATAACTAAATGACATTTTCTTATTTGGTATCATCCCAAAGTGAGAGATTGCATTTAGTTCTGGAAATAAGGGCCAGTGGAAGCCATGCGCAGTCTTTCAACTCATGAGGCTATGCCCTCCCGTGTTGCACGTCATATTGAGCGCGACTGTACCTTCCTTTCATCCCTTACAATCCCGTCTAGAACAGCATCGTCACTGCACTCTTAAGAAATCATTTCTCTCTCTCTCTCTCTCTCACTTTCTTTCTATATATATCTCTCTTTCTGATGGCAGGACGCAGCGCTGCACCGGTGCCGAGCGCCGAAACCACCATAAAGGTATATAGACTTCCAGCTTGAAAACTAAATAGTCAGCGAGGTCTTCCAGGAATTCCTCGACGCCGCCGTTCACCTAGGCGAGCCCGTGCTCGCCAGCCTTTTATTAAAGAACAAAAAAGGTGAAAGCGAGGGCAAGAGTCAAGAGCTGTGCCGTCGCCGGCGGCGTTGTTCATACCGCGGCTCTTTTCGTTTCGGAATGACTTTTTTGTCCAGCGCGGCGGCCGCTTCATTTCTTTCTCGAAAGCAAAACAAACAAACAAAGAAAGACAGCCTCCCCACTGATTTCTCTGCAGGCGCGCTTTGCTCGCGAAAGCTTGACCGCTCCCTTATCAGCGGGGGCACCTCCCTTCTTTTATTTATCTCTACGAAGCGACGCGTCTACCGAGAGATAGCGAGGTTAAATATAGAAGAATAGGAATTCAGTGGGCGAGGAGAGAAGAAACGGTCGAAGGAATAGGAGGAATCGTGAAAGGTGACCCAAGGAGAAGACGACGAGAGTCGGGGGGAGGGGGGGGGGGGTGTTATCCAGCGGGGAGGTCTTTCTTGTCTCTCGAGCCGCGCCACACAGGTTGACACTTTCGCGACGGCACGGCGCTGAGATCTCGATGTAGCGACGAAAATTCACGCACGCGTCAACGGTTGAAGCAAGAAGAAGAAGAAGAAGAAGAAGAAGAAGCAGGCAGGCTTGGGAGAGAGAGAGAGAATGACCACCCTCGTGTTTTCGTATCGGACGCGTTTCCTCGGCATTCAGACCGAATCGCCGCAGCACCGCGATGTAACCCTGCATGCTCGTGGGTATCAGCTTGTTCGCGAAAACTAATATACACGAGCTTAATTTTAAATTCGCGAGCGCCGCCATCGTAGGCTTCTCGCCGTGAGCGATTTCGCAGTTTTGTATACGTCGCGACGTCGAATGAACGAGTTCGCGAGACGTTCACCTCGTATAGAGACGCTGTTTTTACGTGCGTGTGTGCACTGGAGTACGTATATCACCCTTTTAGCTTCTGCAGACGCCCCACGGCAGTGTTAACATACGGAGGTGGCACTTCAGCCCATTTGTAAAGCGGTCTTATATCGTAAGAGCATTGGGAGAGAGAGTGGAAGGAAGGGTGGTGATAAACTAGAAGAAGAGTATAAGACGTATAGAGAGAATGAAAGTTCTTCTTAAGAGGAAAACCTGAGCCAGTGAGTTCAGTCAGCCATTTCTTGAATTCCGTGCCTGGTTGCATACTCGTTCAACAGCTCAAGAACCCACAGAGGAGTGACCTTGTTGTTGTTTCAAGCTTGCATCGTTAAATGCAGCAGTGCTAAGAAAAAGTCCGGGCCGGAGAAAACCACGGTCGCCCTACTTGTACTGACCTCACCACCAGATCTCTTAGAAGCTAAAAAAGAAAAAAAAAACAAAGAAAATAAAACGCTGTAGCTGGCGGAACTGCGTGAGTGGTGCGGGAGCGCCGATTGACCACAATATCATAATTCGTATATTTGCGTCGCTGCCACAGGCAGCTGCACAACGCATATGCGGCCATTACGCGTACTCCCAATATAGGCGTATGGGAATCTCGGCCGCGATTACTGCTTCTGACGACAGTCGATCGCAATGTTCGAGCATACCGAGGTCTTGAGGAAGGCGAAGAAGCCTACATGACGGCGTTCGACCGACAATCGAACAGTGATCAGGCAACAATGTGTGCACACTTATTAGGTGCAGATTGTAGCGCACGCGAGTATGTTTCTATTCGTCCTTCTATAGACGTACAGCTGTTCGCCGTGCTATTTGCAGTCGCGTGCGCACCCAAAGCTGGCCGCGCACTCGACGGTGTATAATAATAGGCCGTCGGAAAGAAAGAAACGCCGCGCCTGAGGCGATACAGGCGATTGATTGTCCGAAGACGTCCATTCGAGGCAGTCGGGACCATAAAAGGAAAAGACAGAACGAAACGCAAATGATGCCAGCGACTCTAATGAAGCTCGCACGAGTGTATACACTGCGTATATGTATAGACAATCACCAAGCGCACCGAGCGCGCGAATCACCAAGCATGCCACGGAAGTCTATATGCGAAAATATTAGCGGCTGTATACGGTGTCCCCCTTTCATCGGCAATCTATGTACTTTCGCCGAGACCTTGCCCGCGGCCCAAATACGTCGTCCCTGATGCTCGCGCATGCGCGGTCGGAGTAAATGAAGCGAGCAATAGGCCGACCGCGATTACCCTGGCTTCCAGGCGCACTAAATGACCTGCGCTAAAGCTAAAGCGCGCGTGCTGGCATGGTAGACAGGATTAACGCCCCGTTCCCCCTTTCCACTGAAGAGATCTATCCCCCTCCCCCTTCGGTTTTCCCAATTGTTTTCGTATCGAAGGTGGCGCCGTGCTTACGTCATCGAGGTCAAGGGAGGGATGGGGAGAGAAGGGGACTACGTGCGTGTTTGTGTCTTACTTTTGTTTGTGTGTGCGTCTTTTTCTTGTTTGTGTGTGTTTTGTTTTGTGTGTCTTATGCGTGTGTGTCTTGTCGGTTCGTGTGTGTGTGTGTGTTTGTGTGTGTGTGTGTGTGTGTGTGTGTGTGTGTGTGTGTGTGTGTGTGTGTGTGTGTGTGTGTGTGTGTGTGTGCAACGCGCATGCGCAGGAGGCCTGCGATGGAAAAGAGCAAGAATAGGAAGGGTTGCGCAAGTGGTACACCAATGTCTCAAAGCGAAGGTGGCCTCTATAGCGTTCACATTATGCATATATGAATACAACAAGCGCGCGACGGACCCGTAATTACACTTTCGCGATTCCGCGGCTTCCGTTCGCATTGCAGATGGATCTGTGAGCCACGCAAAAGCGCACTTTTCGGTCGACGCATGCCAAACGAGCGAATGAATTAGCGGGAAGAGATGGCTGCTGTCGGTATATTCTTTCTTTCTTTCTTTCTTCCTTTCTTTCTTTCTTTCTTTCTTTCTTTCTTTCTTTCTTTCTTTCTTTCTTTCTTTCTTTCTTTCTTTCTTTCTTTCTTTCTTTCTTTCTTTCCGGGCATCCGCCTGTCTGCATCTTGCACACTCCGAATTCAGGGACGAAGTAGTCTTGGCACTAATGCACGCGCGGTTTTGCTAATTATAGACGGTGTGGCGGGCCCTCGGAAGAGGTCGGTATGGGGGAGTGGTAATTAGGTTACGTTAGCAATTAGTCGCGGCTGCAGCTCGTGCTTAACGTCGGCGTTGGTGGTTAAAAGAAAAGTCAAAAGAAGAAGCCAAGGTCGCACACCTTTCGATGTGTCGGCTGGCAGTGCTCGCGGGAAAGCGATGCTTTTACATGCGGGGGTCCCAAACAGTTGGAAGTGCATGCACCCGCGGGTGCTTCCGCCGCCAACGTTTTGTATCACCTTGTGGCTTTTTCTCCCCGTATTAGACCGGCTTCTGCGCGGCTTGTATCGTCACTACATTTATCACTCTGGATAATACATATTTACCGTCTTCATTATGCGTGTTCGAGTGACACTTGGCAACGTGCTGTGCACCCTGGCGAAGTATTGAAATGATCTCTTAACACATTTCTTAACTGTGGGAGTAAGCAAGCTAGGTAGGGGTGCCAACACGGACATAACAGAAAAGAAGCAGACGACACAGAAAGCCGGCGTTTGTGTCGTCTGCTTCCGTTCTGTGACGTCCATGTTTCGCGCCTTATACTTTGCTCCACAATGAATCCTTGTACGGACAATAAGTAGGTAAGCTTGATGTCGTTATATGTTTGTTTATATTCGTTTTCGTTGTCGTTGTAGCAGTCGTTGTTACAAAGTTGTGAATGCTTCAGTCCGGCCGTTCGGTCATTAACTGACATCGGAAAACACGATTTGACACTTATGCGGAGCGGGATCGTGGACTTTGGGAAACTATTTCACATCCGCCGTGCTGGCTTAGCCGCTAATTCGTTGCGCTGCTGTGCACGAATGGCGGGACACAGCAGCGTATTTGTCAATTTAGGTGCACGTTAAGGAACTCCAGGATTTATGACATCATCACATCTGCACTCAATTAACTAATCAGTTTTGTGTTACCTAGCCAATTAACTAATCAGTTTTGTGTTACCTGTCTTTTTTACTTATGTATGTGTTTGTTATCTGTAATACTTTAGTCATGATGGCACGTTAGAATGAATGAAATTAATTAAACCCGTGCTCTTCCTCTACGGCGTGCCTCGCAACCATACCGTAATTTTCGCACGTAAGACCCCTGAGTTATCTTTTTTTTTTCAATATTTCGCTCTAAAAACGCGCTTTTATGCGGCGTAGAAATGTAGGCCGCTCTGAGGCCTGCCTGCCAGCACATTTTTTTCAAGGTCGAGTACCTCAATTTTAAAAAGAGAGAAAAAAAAAAAAACACGAAAAGTTGAAAAAATGTCGCGTCGGTGACCCGCGAGGCGGGCTCTGAGAGAGGTCAAGCGTATTATATAGAGTCATTACGACGCGGCCACGACGATATGACTAGGCGTCGTCGCACGACGCGAACTTTTTTTTTTTTTCCCTATAGAAGTCGTCCGAGAGGCGCCTCGCATGCAAGCAAGAACCCGTGCGTGTGATTCATGGTTTGGCACGGCTCCGACGTTTATATACCGAGAGAAGAAAACGGCCGGCGGCCACGCCGTCGTTGTAGACGTACTACTCTGCGGTCCAACCTGTGGGGCGACGCCAAACAACCGACTCCTCGCACGGACGGTACCGGCGCCGTCGCCGCCGCATTGTGCCGGTATTTCGCCGCCGTGCGCATGCGCACAGGCACAGACGGTCGCCGTACATAGACGCGACCTTGCCGAGGTCACGACGAACTCGACGAAATGGCGTTTCACTCAACCTTGGAAAGCTAGTTTATCTTACTTCCCGGTTTTGATGTTTTCTTTTCTATCTCTCCGCAGCTGTTGCTATTTAGCGCTTGCTGCGTCGCGGCGCGCCGTCGAGAAAAGAGTGAGAGGAAGGCGCCGATGTAAATGAGTGTAAGAGAATGTGGAATTCATTACGCCAATGTAGCCCGAGTCACAAAAGAATTCCGGCGCACTTTTTTTTGTTAGTGGCACAGACATCCAGTGACACCCGTGTATCTAGGTGGTGTTGGTTTCTATTCCAAGCACTTCCGGTCGAGCGCTTACTTCCGGTTTCCCGAATGTTCAGAGCAAAGTATTTTTAAAAAAATAAAACTGGTACGGAATCGATTGTTCAGGTTGAATTTAAGAGTTATATTGGATATTAATGATATCGGAGTTTACGTATGCTCCGAGAATTAATTTTCAGGATAATTAATCGAAAATAATTGAACGAGTTCATTGAAAGAGCAGACAGTTTTCTTGGGAGCAGCTAGGATCGTTGCGGCACCTGGCGGAGCGGATCTCAACCACGCACTTCTTTATACGTGGCCTCTGAGATCCGTTTCGACAGCGCGAGGAAACCCAAAGTTAACCCGAGGGATACACGAGTACACACGAACGTCGAGAACTAAGTCAAACATTAAGGTCATCTCCTTCTCTCCCTCTCTTCTTCTGTGAGTGTCATTGTAGTCCGTCTTTGCAGCGACATCGCATGGAGTCGTCAAAATTAAAATTTGGGGGGGGGGGGGGGGCTTTATGCTGCAAAACCGCGATTCTACTGTATGAAGGACGTCGTCGTCGATGACTCTAGAATTGCATTAACTTTTGACCCACCTAGCGGGTTTGTTTAACGTGCACCAAGATGTAGTTACACGGGTGTTGCGTTTCACACGCACCGAGAGATACTGCAGGTTGAGATGTCGAAAAGACGCTGCCACTTCTGCAGCCTTAGTTTGGGAGCACGGCCGAGCGTTTGGCCACCGTCAAAATGCACGCAGCAGCCGTCTCCGCGGGTACTATATGGACACACCCCCTCGAGCTTGTATAATAGCATGCGCAACACTTTAGTGGCTATATGCTGCGACGACGGATTGGGTGTGCAAGTTTCGCTGATAGCTGCGTGCGGCAGCTTCATAGCTCTAAAGGAATGGTCTCAAACACACGGCCCGCGAACATTTCGGTCGCTGCCCGGCCCGCACATTATGGTCTCCGTCCCGTATAAATTTCACTCTTTAATTTTCTTAATAAGTATGTTCATTAGCTATACATAGACATGACTGGCCTCAAGCACTCTTTTCGTGAGGCACCCCGTGAGGTTACCTTGAGTTGAAGCATAGTCGTGGAAGAAAAAAACTGTATATTTCAGAATCGGCGTTGAGATTCCTGTCATTCTGGACGATGTTTCTCGGGTCCTCACTCCAAATCCCCTCCAGAAATGGGAAAGGCCTCCTTTCAAATGTCGACGTTAGCTGACATCTTGTTCACCTCCCCCACTTCCCTCTCCAACCTTCTTCACTGTCCCGGCCCTTGCGGGACCGCATTTAGTGACCCATGGCTTAGGTGAGTTTGAGACCCCTGCCCTAAGTAAAAGGAAGGGGCACTTACCGCTGATAACAGAGGGCGCCCGCGCACCAGAGCACGCGCATGCGAAGCGGGTGTGTACGTCGCACTAATTGGGAGTGGGACGTACCCGCTTTCGCCGGCACATCCCTGCGTTTGATGGTAATGTAACAGAACCCTGATGGGTGCGGGCCGGCCGGCTTTCGGGTTCGCGCATGGCTGCCCTGTGTTAAGAGTGCTCGGAAAACAGGGGCGTCTAACGACGGCGACAAGTGGCGACCTTTTCAAGCGAAGCTTGTCACGACTCACAGGTTTCGGTGACGGTGTCGTGCGCGAAAAACGCGGCGCCGGCGAGTGTACAGAAATGCGGCACTCGAAGGTACGCCGGTCACATGCGTGTGTGTGTATGTGTGTGTGCGTGCGTGCCAGTGCGTGTGTGCGTACAAGCGCTCGCTCGCGCAAGTATATGCATGTAATGGGAAGGCTAAGAAAACAGAATAGGCATACAGGTGCACCCAAATGAAAAAACCGCATGGTCTGTGTTGTTCATGGTTGTCGATTCAGAGTATACATACGTGGTATACTATGTTCACTTGTTTGCGTGACTTCAAGTCAAACAAACTTTGTTGCAAGCGATTCTTGCATTGATTTATGTACTCATTTGTATTGACGCATATACTGATGTTGTTGTGTACGACGCTGGAAGAATTCTTTATAGTAAGAATGAGAAAGAAAGACTATTAGAGAGAAAATATGTACCCATATTACAGAGTGCACGTGTTATCTTTAACTCATCTGTTGTGCATCACCTCTCGATCGTCCATCTTCAAATCGGATAAATCATCAGCAAAGATGTTACTCCTAATTTTCATCACATTATGGGTCCTGTTTCGCCCATGGTCTATTCTCGGCCGCACTGACAGCCGTTGAAACGCCGCAGCTCTCAACCCTCCCCTCCCCCTCCCACCCCCCCCCCCCCCCTCTCTAAGCGCAGGCGCGAGTTCAAAGCCACGCCGCCCGTTTGAATGGAAGTTTTGCGCCTCGGTAACCTCTTGCTCGCCCTCCGGAAGTCAACCCATCGCCACCCATCCCCTTCGAAAGCCCAGGTGTAACTATATATTCCGTTTCTAAAACCGGCACCACCAAGCTCAGCTGATGCTTCGAGAGTACCGTATCTTCCGAACGATATATACATCTAGGGTGCGTCAAAATGAGTGGCGTTCACGAAAAGATACAGCTTTATAGGAACTCTCGCAGATGCATGCGATTGCATTGACATACACAACTGCTGCAACATATATGTTGAGGGCCGTCACAAATTGCCGTGCATGTATTAATTCAATGAGAGCGTGGGTTCGAATCCTACTTTGGTACTGTATTTGGGAGCGCGATACAAACAAACTAAGAACGTTTAATTAATGATCGTTCGCTCGTGTTGTAACACTAACGTGACCTCTTTACTTCCGGTCAGCGTATAATGCGACGACTTTCATGATACAGTGTTCTTGATAGCGTTCCACGATACAGCGATGACATCCTAAACTCTGTACAGGCTCCCTAAAATTCATGGCGCAATATCGAAAATCAACCGCTCATATCAAAATGAGCTGCTACTCCGTCGTAATTTTGTACCGCGGCTACTTTATGATAGCATATGTAGTCGATATCAACACGTATACCTATTTTGTCTCTCAAGCTGTTACGCTTTTGATTTAGGTGCTTCTGCAATGTACACAAATTTATTATTTTATTTGTTGGATACTGTGAGCCTAACAGGCCCATACAGGAGTGAACAATGAATACATAGGTCAATTTCGCAACAAAATAACAAAATAACATTATCACACCTCAGCACAGTGTTTTGTGCGACAATTTTGTCTACATAGTTCGAAAAGAACCACAGAGATTCATTTTTACATAACTCAGTGTTATGCACACACTAATCTTGCAGTGTAAGAGTGAGTTTAGAAATGTAGAAATTCAGCAATTTCAAGGGGTTACACAAAAAAGAAACTGCTCGATTTTAGCGGTGAACGCCTCCAAATATTCAACATTCACGCAAGCATGTGGCAGAGCGTTCCATTTTTCTATGGTAGACCGGAAGAAAGAACACTTCAACACAATGACTGCGACGACAGTTTTTTCGTATAGCAAAGCCACGATGTGAATATAGTCCGTAAACCACGGTACTTGCTGCATGCTTTCCTTCTCACTCGATCCTACCGCTATGCTTTATTCCACGACCTGTGTGCCCTCAGCGACCCGCTTAATATCACTCTCGGGGAAGCAGGAAGGGGTTTGGGGCGTAATACCGTACCGTCAAGACCGTTATTAGCGTACCCTATAAAAGGGAGAACAGAAACAATAAAGGCGAAAGACTACTTTAACGGAAGGTATAAGTGCCAGATGGCATATCCTATCGACGACGTCCCGTTCTACGCGTACATGCAGGCGAGGCAGCGACCGCGCGATCGTCGCCTCCTGGCGTCGTATACGCATGCGATGTCGGCTTGCACCGTTCCTTTCAATTGCGACATGCAGCGTGTAATGGGTTGCCGACACACTACGTGCCATTATAGGAACACTTGGACCCATTTTCGAACCCCCGTATTTCGATATTTCGAGAGCTGCTATCCGTATATCCTCGCACAGTGTACGCACCGCGTCTCATATGTTCGTACCCCTCCTCACTTTTCCCCTTTCCTCCCTTCGGTGTTGAGTCTTGGAGGAAGTGTGTCGACCTTACGGTTCACACCGGAAGTTCTTTGTGCCGCAGATCACAGGCGACGCGTAGACAATGACAGCGCCACACACACACACAAAAAAAATAATAATAACGCCACATGTTCCTTCAGTTCAACCTCCCCTTCACCCCTCCATCACGGCTAAATTTATGCGTTATTGCCCCTGCACACTTTGTTGCCAGGCACACTGCTATCGCTTCTTTTTCTTTCCTACGGGGAATAAATAATGCGGTCCGCGTACAGCTTAGGCGTCGCCGCCGTCCCTCCGGTCGCCTTCTTAAGTGCGCCCCAGTTCTTCCTACATCCGCTGTCTTGTCGTGTGTACAAAGAGTGCGTGTGGTAAGGTTTCGTCGAAACCGTTACACGCGCTGCTCGAGCGGGATGCGCATGCGCGCGCTTTCTCTTGCGCCGCTGCTGAAACGAACGGTACGTACAGTGAACTTTCCTTTTCGGAGCAATAAACAAACGGCACGCCGGAAGTCTTCTTGAGCGGATTAACCGATGAACGGTGGTTCTCTTTTGCGTGACGTCGTTTCAGAGGCACAAAGGATTTCGATAACGGAAGGCCGATCGGTGAGTTGTAAACACTTCGAGTGCACGGTGACTGTCCCACGGCGAACTCGTGGTTTATGTATACGTTTGAGTTTGCTGCACAAGATCTGAACGTTTTTGTCTATAACACACGCACCGGCACAGAAATCCAGTGAATTGGTTTGAATAGAATTGCATTTCAAGAGTAAGAGTATTATGTCAGCGTATGTTGCGAGGTTTTTATTTGGGCCCTCAGTTTGCTTGCCACGATCGCAAGAAAATTGGAAGTTAATAATAATAATAATAATTGTTGCGCTTTAATGTCCCAAAACCACGATATGATTATGAGGGGTTCTTTATTGTGCACCTAAATCTAAGTACACAGGCCTCAAGGATTTTCGCCTCGATCGAAAACGCGGCAGCCGCGGCAGGGGTTCGATCCCGCGACCTTGGGGTCAGCAGTCGAGCACCATAACCATGCACTATAGACCACCGTGGCGGGTTAGAAATTGGAAGTTATAAAGAAGAAATAAGTTAGAACTCTAATTGCGCAACAAAAGTTAGTATATCGTGACGTAGCAGTGGACACGCCCTTTAGTATACGGCCGCGAAGACGTGGCGGACAGATCACACTCCAGGCACAGATCAATTGTTTGTTTGTCTTGCCTTCTGTTCTATGGCACGTACCCACTCTGGGGGGATGGGCCAAGAATATGTAGTTCTTAAAATCTTATTCGAAGAATGTAAAATGGTAACAAAAAAAAGTGAGAGTAGAAATGGCAATAATAAATAAGGCATCAAATTAAGACTTCAAAACTTATGCTATTGAACTCGTATTCCAGACAGCCGTATTAACGTGATCAGAACAATTTTGATGAGATTAGATATATTTAACCGCATTTTATAAAAAGCTTTTTAAAGACAAGATTAAAAAGGTACACGTTTAGTGTTTTGCATGAAATTACACACGGCATTGAAGGCATCCCTATGGCAGTATCCCAACCCTGAGGCTCCGAAGCTTAGTACAATTTCTTCAGTTAAGTTTAAGCCTATTTCTCTAGATGAGTCCCCCCAAGCGATGAGGACGAAGAGCCCCATGTGATGATGATCACGTCGAGATGATGAAGAAGTGCTCAAGAAATGAATACACCGTATATATAAGCGACCATTCTGTACTACATCACTTCGGGCGTCCACAAAGCGGGCAAAATGGATTATGCGAAATAGTTTAGTCGTTTTCTTGACCAACGATGAGTGCTGTGTTAGCTTGTCCCACGTCAGCAAAGAAGTTTCGCAGCACATTATAGGCACTGAAAGCGGAATGGGCGCTGGCATTAGCACTCGTATAGTATACTTTCCTGTTTGTTCGAAGCGCTGGTATACATTCGCGTGCTCATTAGTTCGGTTTTTCGAAAGTATAACGTCGCTGAGACATAGAAGATACGAAAGCTCGTCGCAAAGCATACGTTTGTTTAATGGTCTAGATGATCGCGTTACTTAAATTAAAGAAGAGTGCCAAGTGATATTATTATGGAGTTGCAGAACAGGACTTGAAATTTAACACACCCCACTTAGTCGAACGTCAACTATAAACGGGTGTGTGCTCGGGACGCAAACGTTCGGCGCCGAAAATACACGGCAAACACACGCCCATCTATTTGGCATTCAAACACGCCACCCGGTATGCGCCCAAGGCCTGCGTCGTGCAGTTGTTTGCCGCATGTGAACGATGACAAAGAGCCTCCGACAGCTGGCCTTGATCCATCGTCACTAACTATTTTATAACGAGCGCTCTTAACCAAGCCCACGACGACGCGTCTTTTGTTCTCGTGTGGACACACGAGGACCGTCGACTGCTGGATGGTCCTAACGGATTGTGTACTCGGGACGCGGACAAAAGGACATCTGCGACGGAGCTATAACAACTCCCAAAAGGAGAAAGGATGACGTCGAAAAACGGCGCTTCGTTCTCTCAAACAATGGTTATATACCCCGCGAGGAGCGTCGCTTGCCAAGATTTAAAGAAACAGGCCTTGCGTGCCCCTGTGGAGTGTTTCTTGCACGCTGTCACCGACACGTCCGAGCGATTGAATGTCTCTCACGCTTGAACAAAGCTGACAGCTGCGGCGAGTAATTTTTTTCCCGTTCGACGTATAGCGAACTTGAATTCTCAAGTACGTTCGCGAAAGAATGGAGGCCGGAAGGTGTACATAGACCACACCGTGAGATAGACCACGGCATAGATATATATATATGGTGGTGCCGTCAGTGGCTGACAGGCATATGAAATGACGCAACGCGAGACTATTGTTGCTACGATCGTCGATTGCAAATGAATCACCGTACCCACGCAAAACAGAACTCGGTGATCGTTCAGAACTGTGACTCAAGAGACTGCGTCATCGCATGTGCGTTTTACGTGTCACGATAGAGCTCCTCCCTGAAGACTGTCTGAATAAAGTGCGCGCATCTGCGCACACTTGTGACGAACGTGACTCTATACGCACGTTACAGACAACGCGGTACATGTGACGTAGCACTCACATGACTCTACGCGACGCACGTATACGCGCGTGATGTATGAGACATGTTAACGTGACGCTACCTGATGCATGTGACGGTATACGCACGTGATCAACGCGACGTCACACGCACGTGACCCTATACCCGACGCCTGTGACGTTATGCACGTTACTCTACGTGACGAATGTGACGTCACGCCCACGTGAGGTTACGTGATGCATTCGACGTCACGCACACGTGACGTGACGCATGTGACGTTATACGACGCATATGTGACGCTACCAACACGTGACAGTATACGCACGTTATGCTGCGTGATGAATGTGACGCGACGAGCACGTGAAGTCACTGTCACGTGATGCAACGCTATGCATGTATCTCAATGCTTAAATGGAACCTGTACACGTTAGCCGTTTGCTATGCGCCATATTACAGATGGGCGCATCCTTGGAGGACCGCCGACCATCTTCATCGTATACCGGGAAGTGAACCACCACAACAATCGAAGCGTCGGCAGTAATACGGGACGACCACGGAACCGCCTTTCGGTGAATAATAAAAGTGGCTGTGGGTAATGCATCCTCTTTCCTAAACACCGTGCGCCCCCTGTGTCTCCCCCTTTCCCCCACTTTATAGACGCCGGTGTCGTTGCCGAACTGAAAAGAACGAGGCTCTTTCGAAACTGGACAGATAGGCCACCTGTTCTCGTTCCGCAAAGAACAATGGACGGCGATTGTGCCGGCGATAATGCTCCGGACGGCCACTATGCCCTCTACATGTACAGAGGAGGGTCCCCCCGCGTGCGTGTACAACTTGGCCTTCCTCTTTCCTTCTTTTCTGTTTTCAATAAGCCTTTCTCTTTCTTCCGAGCGAAAGGAATGATGAGGGCGGACTTGTTTTTTCTTCTACACCCGAAACGACGGAAGCGACGCGTGGTGGGCGGTGGGCGAAGCAAACCGGTAGACGCGGCTATAAGGTCGAACGGAGAGCAGAAGCCGTGCGACGTAATTAAAAGAAAAGCCGGGACCCGGTAGTTTAGCTACTGTTGCAGGGTTCTTTTGTAAGAAAGGCAGGGCCGCGACAGAACGCGGGTGTATACGAACGCATGCTCCAAAATGCACGTACACGTATAGGTAAGCCGCAAGGTCCGTTCGGAAAACAAAAGGTATCTTTTCGCGAGGAAGTGCGAGTGATTATTTGTACTTTCTTTTTTTGTTCGAGTCATTTAAGTGCTGACATTCGCGGCAGCTGCATCGCTGCCTCGTGAAGAGGAAGTACTTTAGTTGATCCATATAGTACAATACCTAATGCACAAAGCTTTGACACAGCACGTCGCATCACAATGAATCGATCCATACAACATCGGCAGCACTACACTGCAATGGGGCAATCGAAGCTGCGGGCAGATTTCAGCGGGACAAAACACTTTATTGTACTAGTCATTTGTGAACTGTATAGGTGTATTCGACATCTGTTAAGGAAATAGACGGGCAAACAACAGCAAATTTATCAAAGTAATATTAAAAGATCTCTTCCTGCGCTAATAAGCTTGGTTTGTATATGATAATTAGCGGTGCTGTTATCAACGCTCTGCGAAGCGGCGAAGATTGTTCGGTGACGAGCGTGCGCTCGCTCTGCGTTTTAAGTTCGCAGACACCATCGCCGCATATCCGCCAACCAATAGCGGTTTATGCAATCACCGTTTCTTTGCATACAAGCAGATAACTGTTTACTATCTATCCCTAACTATCCCTGCCTCTTTCTAACTCTAAAACATAACTCGAATCTCGTATAACTGTCTCACGCGAGCACTTTCAAGCCGTCGTATACTACATAGATTAGCACAGTGATTACGGCATCACACCAGACATAGTGTGATACTCACAGCCTGGTAATACTGCGGTTGTATTACCACAAGTAAACGACGGATAACAGCGTGACAGGAGTGGGCTATTATATAGACTTAACCTTTTTGCAGCGGGCGTTTAAAGTCCGTGGGGTTATGCTATCGCGGGGGTCTTTGAGCCCTGTTGCAGATGCTGGCTCCTTCAACGACACAGCCTGTCCTAAGCCTATATACTTCAGTGCATACGCGAGTGCACCCCGTATCGCAGCGGAAACATCCTGTCCCTAAGGTTCTCTCAAGCCAAAGGCTAGCTACAGCTGCTTAGTATTCCGTCGCTCGATTCGGTTGGCTTCGGGTGTCGCTCGTTAAACGAGCTCTCACTCTCTCTCGCCGGGCGAGACCCCCGAAATTGGCGCCCAAACGTGGAGCGTGCGGACGACCGCGGACGTCTCCCGTCGCTTTCCGCCCTTCGCGATTTTGTTTCCCTCTCTTTCTCTCTCCTTCTCTGTCGTCTAGTCACTTTCAGTCGCCGAACAAAGCACGAAATTGAAATGATAAGGGCCTCTCCGCGTGCACCTGCTGCCTTACGGAGCGTGTCATGGCCGGCTTTAAAGACGAGAGTGTGTACGACAGACAGCGCACGCGCGCGTTCGTTGTCATGGAAATCGAGACCACGTGGGTGTGACGACGGGTGTATACAGATCGGCCCGCGGTAGCTCAGGCATGGCGGAAGGTGCCCGAGGCCGATGTACTCTGCACCTAGAACGGGACCTTGCGGTCGCCCCGTACTTAATTAGGACCGTGCTCAAGGGTCGTATACTGCTTCCATGTGAAGCACGTCTTGGTACAGTCATTTTTATTGGAGCTAGCCGAAAGTGTCTCTGTCTGTCTGTCTGTCTTTTCTTTTAAAGGCTTAACGCGCTAATTTCGAGGTACGAACGCGAAACGACGTCTGGGGTGGCGAAGGCCGATCGGCACGGTACGCACAGATGTAAAAGGAGGGAGAATTTCGAAGAAAAAAATAACTGCAAGTCATTGTTGCATATCTTCGTACTATTCGCTTGGTTGACATTGCAGACTTGAGATTAAAGATGGGGGGGGGGGGGGGGGGGGTGAGGGCAGGTAAGACACTTGACCTTCGAGTTTTCAGTGGCGGTGCCAGGATTTTTTTACTGGAGGGAACACACCCACGACCAGCGTATTCATTTGGGGAAAGGGGGGGGGGGGCAGAACTTTTGCGTTGTTTCTTCACTATGTTTGCCCTTGAGGGACAAACATAGTCGAGACGTGACCGTGACTTGACTCCCCCTGGTGCCGCCCCTGTCGAGATTACCGCACCAGTATGAAGTCTGTTCAAGCGGACAGCCGTGCCGCAAGCAAATCTATGTACATAGACACTGCCGAATCCTGCCGTACATATGAATTCGCCGTACTGATTGGTTCACAGGTATGCCGCGACCTCTCTCGTTGGCTGAAACATTTGGCAACGTCCAGATGAACACATCTACACCGGTCGGCTTCAGTGGGCACTACCTAGCGCGCCATTATCGTTCCTTCGTGACAACGCCAATCGCGATGCCTCATAAAGAAAGACCGTGCTTAATTCTCCAGCGCGAGGTATACAGATAAACTGCTCGCCTATATACACGCACGAAAAGCACGTTACGTAACCACCGGGTCTAAAAGCGTGTCAAGGCGCTGATGATACAAACTCGGATCGAAAATGTAAATTGTGCTCGGATCCGAGCGGCGACTCGGTGGCCGCATCGTGACCGCCGCTGCAGTGTCAGGTCTCGGTCTCGTATATACATGCGAACAAGCCATGCACCGCGCGCCCGTTCGCGCTCGCTTTGAAGAAGCGAGCATCCGATTCCCACGGCCTCTTTCCTTCCTTGCTCCGGGGGGTGAGATTGGTCCTGCAGGTAGAGGTGATATTCCGGCACAGCTGTCTTCGGGTTCACCGCAAGACCGAGAGCCTAATAAATCCGTTTGTTTTTGCCCCCTCTCCCCGTAAGGATTCCGCCGCCGCGGCGCGTTCTCTTCAAATCAATCCTGAACAAAGCAAAGAAGAAAAGCCGTAACGGTGCTCTTTCAGCGGGCTAGGAAGGCGGGGACGACGCCGGCACGGGATTAAAGAGGGCACACTCGAGGGTCAGCCGTGGACAAACAACACTCTCAGCTCGAGGAAAGGCTTTAGCGGGCGGGTTTCACCCCCTCCGTGTAACGAGATTATGTCATTCCGGCTCCGCTTGACCTCCCCGACCAGAGGTCGCCAATGTTGGCCGGCCGGGCGGGCGACGGGACCGTTGCTGTCAGCGGTCTCTCTCTAGAGCGAGCACTTGCTCTCTTCTCTTTTCTTGATATATACTATAAACATACGTCTCTTTCTGCCGAAAGGCGCACGCTAGAGGGCACGAGAGAAGGCGAGACATTCCGGAGCTGCCTCGTTTGTTTTCGTGACAATGCAGAGTGGCCCGTGCCCTGAAGGAGGCGATGGGGGTAGGGCTGGCAACCTCTCGTGAATCTGTCCTCGCTCTTTTGTTCTCATTTTCTTCGTAATAACGCTACCGTGGCTGCTCTTCTTTCTTTCTTTCTTTCTTTCTTTCTTTCTTTCTTTCTTTCTTTCTTTCTTTCTTTCTTTCTTTCTTTCTTTCTTTCTTTCTTTTCGAGGGTGTGTTTTCGCGCCCGGACTTGCAGGTGGTCGAAGGGCCCTGGCGGCAACAGCCGCATTCTTTCGTCTCAGCGCGCGCGGCATCCTTCCGTTCCCGCGTGCGCGCCACTTGCTTTGTTTGACCGGCACTCGGTATGTGACAAAGTGACTCCGTCGGGAGGCGACCTCCGTGCTTGTCTAATCCCATCTCCGTTTCCTCAACAGGAAGGCTTGTGAGTGATCTCCCTGTTGGAAGTGAGAGAGCTAAGGAGGCTGAAGTTCGCGAGGTTACTGTCTCTCGGTTGAGGGCACCTGAAGTGGCTTTTGAGGAGACGCAAAAAAAAAAAAAAGAAAGAAGATGGGAAAAGTGCACTCTTTCAACGGCTTCTTCGTGGGAGGACAACTCAGGAGAACTGCACAGCGAAGACGGTAGAGGATTGACACAGAGAAAAGAGGAACAGGCGAGACAAGGCCAGAATTTTTTTTGGGGAAAACGGAAACTGTTGCAGTTAGAGTGCGGCAAGTGACTTCTGATCGGCTGTGACAACATCTCTGCGAACGTTTATGTTATGGGTGGACATTTCGTTTGAGTGAATGTTTCAGTTTTGCAAACATTTCTGTTGCGTGCACACTTTTTGGTATTGAAGAACTGGGGCTAAGCGCGCGAGTGTTCTAATGTGTGCCTTTGAATAGTTTCGCGCTTGTCCAGTACTTTGCGACGGAAATTATTATGCAGGACGAATTCCGGCGCCACACATTGAGACTAACCTCTGCTTAAGCCCTAACCACATGTACGCGTCACAACATGTCAGCGCGTAGCGCGTCGTAACCCGTACGTGTGGTTAGGACTTTACACACATTTTCTTAGAAAAAAAAAAGATCAACAAGAAGTACAGCACATGAAGTACTGCACTCCTTGTCGTACAGTACAGTGCGTCGAGTACAGCAGCAGGAGCACGTCAACCGCGGCAGTAGGGAACTTCGATGGTCGCGGGGAGGTGACGCGAGACGCGTCGAGCTGACGCGCTGTTAGCGCTAATGACGACCGAGTGAATAGAGCCGCGTCGACCTTCCAGCCTCACTTCTGCAAGCGCGGTAATTAATCGGACGGGTGGTGGGTCGCGTGCGGGGCACGAGAGGTCGAGGTCACGAGACTGTCGTGTGCGTAACTTATACACGTGGAAGAAGTAAGCTTGCGTTCGTGCTCGCATGCAGAGCTCTTTCGCCTTGGACGTGAGTGCGTGGTCCCGTTGTGCCGTCGGCCGTGGAGCCACGGGGGAAGGCGTTTGTTCTTGCGCGACACCTAGTCGTTTTACCAACTCTTACTAAGAAGGCCGCAAGTGTGCGGAGATCGCACAGTCGCGAAACACTCAAAGGTGCCAAGTCATCGTGATGAATGACGACGACAATCGCTTTCTTTTCTTTTTTTCTTATTTTTTTTTGTCGTCAATGTAAGACATCGAGAACGTGTATACCCGTTGTTATAGTCAGTGTGCGGGAAGGGACAGCTCATTAAAAGGACACTAAAGTGTAACGACGAATCGGTTTAGATTGATAAATTGTGTTCTGAGAACTCTTGCTTTGTTAATTTCACTAACCTAACCTAACCTATTATTAATAGAGGAGAAAATGAAGGTCAAAGTTTCATTATTAAATTTCGCGCCGAAATCTTCACGCGTTACGTCATGGATTTCAACGTGTATTTTTCGTATTTCGTCGACATTCGCTCAAAGAAATTTCCTGAAACTTGGAATGTCAAGTCTCTGGCTCCCTCACAAAACGATGCAACTATTTTTACCAATTAAGAGATACGTAGGGCCTAGCACACGCCGTCGAAATGTGTGACGTCACGGCGTTTGGTGGGGAAATTTCAAGGTGGTGTCGCCACCCGCATTTTCTTTTTGCGCGTTTTCTCGCTTACTGAGCCTCTTTTCGCATCAAGCGTGGTGTTTTTGGTATCGTGAAAGAGTAATTTACTAATGGGAGAACAACACATCTTTCTTTAGTGTCCGTTTAATTGTCTGCATGCTGAATATTTGCCAATTTGGCCCATTTGATGAGAGGGAGGGGAAGTTCTAACGTACTTAGCATAGGATGTGAACATGCATGTTTGTACCTAGACTGCACGCAAGTCCATTAAAGTAGCCTAACCTCGTTATAACGAAGCTTATTACGTGTTACATGCGACTTCGTTGTAGTGAGGTTCAACGGCATGGGCACTTGAAAAGACTCGTTATAGCGAAGTCGCATTCGACACGAAATTAGCTTTGTTATATCGAACAATCGTTCTAAACGTATATCGGTTCTGTAGATAGCTGTGAGGCAATCGTTTACATACAATTTGTTTATTCGATAATACTTTTCATCTGTCTATGTCGGAATCCGTATGCCTCATCGATATTTGTGCCCGAACATGACCGCGAGGGTCAACAAAGTCGCGATGACATTACTACGACTGAAAAAGAAAAGCGGAGGGGATTTCATGAGTCATTTTGACATCAATCTATGCGATATGCTATACACAGTTCAAGCCGCTTTGTTTGTTTCTTGGTTTCATGCATTTCTGCTTTTTTATTCTGGTACGCGTACTGCTTAATTTATATATGCTTTATTGTTCAGACTGCTGGTAATCCCTGTATTATTTATATGTAACCTTCACCGAGCGTCCCATTGCAGTCTATAATACTTCGGGACCCTCGTCCGTATATTTTATGCATTGTAATGATCCTAATATGATAATAATAAATCTGATTTATTGATTGATTGTTGCGAGATGTGGTGCATCTGTAGTGCCTATAGTTGTGTGTCCAGCACGTGCCATTAATTTATCGTCGCTATCATCTAAACATCATCAGCTTTCACGGAGGAGGCTTGTTCCTCTATCTATCCATCTCGTTCATGTCCCGCTCAGCACAGAGGTCGCTTCCTGAACGTCTCCTTCCCGGCCGTGGCTCTTTTACTAATCTATTCTTGTCATTTTACTCGCCGTCTTTCTTCCCTGTCCACTGCTGTCAAAGTGTCCTCTTCGAGCGAGACACTTAGGCGCAGTTCTTTCTTCATTGCCTCCTGTAAAAGTAGCACTCTCTTGCGTTGCCTACGATTGATCAGCCGTGCTTCCTCTATAAAACCTCTCTCTCTCATTCTCTCTCTCTCTCTATCGTCGCTGCATAACAAAACACAAACATAGGTTCTCCGCGATGTCCGACAGGGCCGCGATCGTCTTCGCTGCTCGAGCCGCGCGCATACCGCTGACGTCGCGTCTAGGAGATTCGCATTCTGGTCACGGCTCCACACCGGAACTATGTTGTCGCTGCGGCGTCGTCGTAAACTTCTCGGGTGTCGCGGAGGCGGACGCGATGCGGACGACGCGTCTCGGCCGCTTCCGCTCCCCCCGTTCGGCGACACTGCGCACGCGTGTGGTGCGTGGCGGTGAACCTGGCTATGTACACACTTCATGTTCTGGAATCACGCATTCTTCAGCGTGACTCGTATCTATATGTACACTAGAAGGTCGCTTTTTTTTTTTTTCGTCGGAAATACCTAACCCGCCGCGGTTGTCTATTGGTTATGGCGCTCGACTGCTGACCTGAAAGTCGCGGGACCGAATCCCGCGGCCGCGGCGGTTGCATTTGGATGGAGGCGAAATGCAAGATGCCCGTGTGCTTAGACTTAGGTGTACGTTAAAGAACCACAGCTGGTCGAAATTTCCGGAGCCCTTCATACGGCGTGCCCAACTTTTTAAACCTCCTTGGGCGTGCCTTATAATTATATCCTGGGTTTGGCATGTAAAACCAGAGATATTATTATTATTATTATTATTATTGCCTTACTTTTTCTTCTTCGAAAAGTACAACCGCGTTCTTTGACAACAATACGTAATGGGCAGCAACAACGCCATCTCAACAGCTTTGCGTGTATATTGTACACCACACCTTGTACGCTTGACTTCTTACACATGCATGTGAGCGAACGAGTTGGCTGGCATGAAAAAGAAAAGCCTCCGCCGCGAACAAGTTCCAGCCACACAGTGGGCACCTTCATTTTCCCACGCTAGACTGCGGCGACAAGGTCTTGGTTTGCCGACCGTCTCGTCGTCGCCGCGGCTTTCGTCGACAGACCGCGCGCGTGTTGTACATTGCGCGTTTGGACTCGACGCCTTCGTGCACGGTCTGTCTACGCGCGGTTGCGTCGAGAGCGCGGCACGAGAACACGACGAGAGGGCAAGGCTAGGCCAGGCCAGGCCACAGGCCGGCGATTGTCGAGATTAGTGTGGGGGTTGAATTAGCCTAGATTAGGGGTGCTTAAGTGGCCTGACTTCGTAATGGTATAAGGGATCCTCGCTTCAACCACTTGTATACACGGTGAAGAGCGAAGCCTTTATCCTAAACTGAAGTTGTGCTTACATTAGAAGCGCAACAAAACAAAACCACACACCTCTCTTGCTTTGTTATATTCTAAGTAATGCAGTGCCAGCTAGCACTTGTATCAACTCTTCTGTCTAAAGAGGTAGACATGATAAATGTGAAAAGTGACAAAGAGGTTAACCGGGGGCTAACTCCAATTGTCTGGCTTGTAAGGGGGAAAAGGTGTACAAAAGGTGTAATGACAGAAAGAAAGAATCTACAAAATGGAAGAAGGTGATAATGAACAAGATGAGACCGTACACTAGTGAAGTCAGTGTCGTGAGTCTGTCAAAGCGGAAACCCGATGCTAGGAAGCTGGCCTCAGTTGCATGAGGACTTAAGGAACATTATCACGGTGGGAGTGCGATTAGGGTGAGCCGTGAATTAAAGTTGCGTGGTAAACGTTCCGTACCTTTTCGTCTTGTTAAGGGCGCGCTACTCCAAAACGGGTTTGGCTGAGAGGAGTCGTGTCCGTCGCGCTTCTGCAATCCCGATGCGCATGCGTTGCGTATAGGGGCATCGGGAAAACTGTGTGAGTGTATAGACCGATTGACGTGAATTTATTGTAAGTACAACGCAAAAACGGAGCTCTAAACGCACAGGAGAGTGTATGTAGGATATAAACAAGCGTTGGCTTTGTTGAGACTCGATGTAGCTACTTGACGGTTATCGCTATTTTGTAACAGTTTCGCCCTGTACCACCGGCCGATACGGTTGGTAAATAACACACACACACACACACACACACACACACACACACACACACACACACACACACACACACACACACACACACACACACACACACACACACACACACACACACACACACACACACACACACACACACACACGCACACGCACACACACACACGCACGCACGCACGCAGTTTCCTTGCTCCAAAACGAGTGCTCCGAGCTAAGATGCCCCATTCCTTTCTGCTTTAGTGGTTAGTTTTGTCTTCTCTAGTACTTTCTTTATGCACCTTATTTTCGACTGCAGCATGGCAGTTGCGCCTAAGCCAGTTAATTGAGGCAAGAACGTATGCCTCTCCAATATCGTCCTACTTCTCGCTCCAAGAACCCGCGAACCGCGCTACGCGGTGGTCCGTACATCTGCGAATACCGTCGCGTGAACGTGTCGTTTGCTCCGCGCATTCCTCGCGAGCCCGTTCGGTTCGGCGCGCACTGTACTTCGTGATGTCGTTTGTTTCGCCCCGCCGCGAATTGCGTCACCGCGACGCGTCTACAACGCACTGTAACACGCGCGTGTTTGTTGGCCATTGTGCTTTTACATTAAGCTATAGAAAAAAAAACGAAAAAAAAAACCGGAAACACTTCGCACACCGGCAGCAGGCAATCGCCTCGCTGCTTCTTCCTTATCGAGCTGCGACGATCGACGATTCCGGAGCGCCCCGTTATATGCGTGCACCATTAGCGAAGGAGTTCTTCGGTGTTTGAGGGAGAGATGGATAATGGGAAAGGGGGTGTGCGCGGTCGCTTTGTTGCGAGTCGGAAGCAACAAAAAGGGCGGCCGACTTCAGAGACTGCGCTCGCGCTCGACGCTGAATGCAATGGCTCGCGCTTCCCTTTGTGTCAGTCGGATGCCCCCCGAGTGGTTGGCGCTCGGGCGTCTGTGTGTGAGTGCGATACACGGCGATAAGAGAATGCAGATCTCGCGAGGTGTTCGCGATGCCTCGGTGTACGGGTCGGAAGTACCGCAGTTCGCACCTGCGTGGCCTTGATGTCTTCTAAGGACAGTGAGTGCAACTGTCTCGATGCTGTATATGCACTGCCGCAAGCGCGGATCATGGGTGTACGAGAGAGCGGGTTACTTGACAGGAAAGAGGCACATATCTACCATTCGTGCAGGTAGTGCATACACTGCAAACTGTCACTCGCATAGGTGTGCGCACAGAGGGCCAGGGGGGGGGGGGGGCGCCCCCCTAATCACATAAGAGGGGGGCGCAAAATCTACCCGTACATTGACACCCCTAGTCACCTAAGAAGGGGAGGGGGCGCAAAATCTGCCCCATACATGGACTTAGTAGGGTGGGGGGGGGGCGCTGCGATGAACTTTTGCCCCCCCCCCCCCCCGTCCCACCCCTGATGGGGAATCCTGTGCACGCCTATGGTCACTCGTACTGACGGGCGCTTGTGCCTTTAGCCATTTAAGATTGCAAATGTGAACTGAGTTAACAGCAACCCTGAAGCAACACGTATAAGCTCGAACAAATCGTTCACAAGCATGTGCAGCGTATCTGGTACTGACCTCAAACACTTGAATTTCACAAGAGTTCGTGTACAGCTTTCTGGGCCGACGAAGTGTGATAACGCAGGCTCCGAGCTTATCTTCTGCAAAATACTATAGTGTCTCATTAAATGTCACGGAAGAAACCAAGATGCAACAGGTTATGCGTACGGTTTTTCTCCAATGTGCAAGTCAGCGCACGCGCAGTCCGCAGGTATTACGCATCGGCCGCGCGAGCAGTTCCGCGCGGCCCCAACTTGTTCCGGGATGTAAAACATAAATAATAATGAAATGAGTCGCAGATCTGCAGTGGCAGGCCGCTCGCAAGATTCAAAGGAAGAGGCGCGCCGTGGTTCCATTAGAGCGCGCGCACCGTAAGTGTTACGCGCGGGGCACAACGATGCAAGTATGCAGTTCGTGTCACGATGTACCAGATTCTTTCTTTCTTTATTTTCTTTTTTTCTCTCTCTCCCCGCCGGAAGAATCACTTGCCGTCCATTGCACCCTCTAGAATATAGCGGAGCATAAACGGAATGCGCCGGGCTTCCTGTAGAAACCGAGCATACGCACGCGTGGTGTTATAATACAACGCGTCGCCACAAAAAGCCGGTGAAAGCCGCAGAACCGTGACGGAGTCATATAGAACAAAACCGCGCGCGTGCGCACTGATGACGACGTCGAACACGGCCGCCGGAAAAAGTTCAAAGAAGAGAGCGCTCAGACAACAAGAGCGAAGGAGTGTGCGTGTGTGTTGCGTGTAGCCACGTGTATAGATGTGTTTATAGACTAGATTGAAAGTGTGTATAAAATGAAGATAGTCTCTTTTTTTTATGTATCTTGAGGGGCTTGAGGGGAAAGATATCATTTACACCCTCGGGCAACGAAGCGAGCGTCTAGTACTTCGGATGGGAGATTACGGAAACGGTCGGCCCATACCCCGGTGCAGATAAGGAGGATGATATTGAGTTTTCAGACGCCCTCTGTGTGTAGTGTATGGGCACACAAACGATGGCGCCGCACTGGGAACGCGTGACAAAGGTGTTCTCTTAAGACCAAAGGAAGCCGCTTCGTATTGGCCCAGCCTTTTCGAGCTGTTTCTTGTTTATTATTATTATTATTTGCTGCCTTTACGACCAGAGGAGTTGCCCCTTGCTGGGCAAAAGCGCCTAACAATAATAAGCGAAACCGACGCACGCATGCCCTCTTTGGTCAACGTTTCGCGCGAGTCCACACTATCCGATGGAATGCGATATCATACCGCGTGGTGTGGTGATTTGTTGACTCCTCTGGCGACTCGGAATCGTTAAGATTTCTAGCTGAGATATTAAACAGGATACGCTAGCTTAAGGACGAATGTTTCCGAACGTCAGACGCTGTTTGCGAATGAATAAGAACAGGATGTGTGGCACGCTGGAATGTAATACAGTTGTCAAGTATCCCCTGTGCGGCATGCATACATGAACGGCATCTCGAGCGTCATGGGAACGACCTGTAGCCAAGTCGACGCGCCGTTTTCGGTGCGACATGTGTTGAACAACTATTTTAGGCAACTTTCAATGCATGGCGTACATTTACCGACGTGTTTGTTGTTGTCATCGTATTTCCAGAATTCCACAGAAAATGCGAAGTTGTCAGAGCCAAAGGACTCGATCCGATGTCTGCAGTGTGTGAACTTCCGTCGTAATATTTATCCAACGTCATCGGGATAACTACGACTCACTATGCTATGTCATCGGAGGCCTTCGATAGCGTGTTTACTTTAATACTGTAGTCTATATATGTATATATGCACATATATATATATATATATATATATATATATATATATATATATATATATATATATATATATATATATATATATATATATAAACTGCCTTAAATAGCAGGCCCAACCAACACCACCAACAAAACGCCCTAACCCCATAGTTTGCTCTATTTGTTTTCTGACCTATTTGTTTTCTATTTCCTAAGAACCGCTAGTAAATGGACCTGCCTTATCAACACAAGTGATCAGGCCGCAAAACAACGTTTTTCAGCCTTTGCTGTTGTTGTTCTTTGATTGCTACTCCTTTTGCACTCGTTTTAACCACCCGTCTCGGACCTTGAGTCCGCAGTATTGAATGAATGAATGAATGAATGAATGAATGAATGAATGAATGAATGAATGAATGAATGAATGAATGAATGAATGAATGAACGAATAAGTAACCAGGCCCAGGCCCAATTCAGGCCCTATCGTGAGCAAGGCCAATGTTCCTCACAGACCGCACACAAACACGGCCCATCTGCCTATTGCCATTACTTCCGGGACCCTTGCCTAATACCTTCCTAATTCCTTTTTAATAAGAATATAAACGTGAGGCGGCTTCGGCCTTGCGCAAATTGCAGCGACAATTTCGAGCAGGACCCGCGTCGCTGCGATTCTCGACTGCGAATCGCTGGACGTGAACGTAATTCGCGGAGCATATTTTGCATTACACAACGACGAACGAGGCATTTTGAAATTCGCATAATCCTCGCCTATATCTACAAAACTGACTGCATGAATTGGCTCCAGCGATCCCGAAGGGCGATTATGCCACCAGCGCGGATGCTTGCGTCCTGGAACGCATTTACCGACGCGTCCGCCCTTTTAGAATTCTTTACCGCCGGCGACGAGGCACCGCGTGTAGGCCGCTCCGAGCGACGTATGCGTATGGATATCTGCGTCGGGACGGAATGAAAAATGAATGAGCCTCCATTATGCATATTCGTATATGCCCACCTCTCACTGTTGGCGCAGTCCTTTATGTAAACGAGACGAGAGAGAGAGATAAAGAAGAAGATCGTGTGCCTTATATGTAAGAAGAAAAAAAGATAATTAAAAGAATTAAGCCGATCTCCTACACCCTTTTAACTGAATGGCTCTGGGATCGTGGTTATTTTTGCGGTTTCAGTGCCAAGCATTCTAAGCGGGTAAGCTAAATGGGCGTTTCCGAGGCAAGGACAAAGATTCGGAAAACGAAACCTCCAGTAATGTAAAGTGGGACGTACAAACTCGGATTTAAAGCTATAGACCAATAATACTACTTGATTTTCAAAAATAAACGAAAACAAAAGGTGCTGTTCGTGACGCCGTATATTTACTCGCGTGTTGCCACCGCTGGTTGCACTGGGTTCGATCGTACTGAATAATATTTGGGGTTTTACGTGCCAAAATCACGATACGATAATGAGGCACTCCGTAGTGGAGTGACTCAGGAAGTTTCGCCCATCTGGTCTTCTTTAACGTGCACAGACATCACACAGTATACATGGGCCTCTATCACTTCGCCTCCATCGAAATGCAACCGCCGCGGCCGGTATCGAACCCGCGGACCTCCGGGTCAGTAGCCGAACACCGTAACCGCTACACCACCGCGGCGGACTCGACTGTACGGATTCACGGATTGAAACAGGACAATTTAGGGCTAAGTAACGCACATAGTTTCGTTTCCACAGTCTCCAGTTCGGCTCATATCGGCGTAATTTAGACTCGAGCGCGTGGATAAGCGCCAAAATTATCTTGACAGACCAGATTCGTAACGACATGACATGGCTATATCCATAAGCGTGCGCAGGGTTGCCCTTCAGGGGGGGCGAAGGTTCGTCGCAGCGCCCCCCCTCCCTATTATGTCAATGTATGCGGCTGCCTTTGCGCCCCCCCTATCGCCCCCCCTACAATGTATAGGGCTGACTTTGCGCCCCCCCTTCTCGCCCCCCTTGGCCCCCCCCCCTGCGCACGCCTATGGCTATATCGAGCAATGGCGCATATCAGTCATTATACTAAAATTTTTAAAAAGTGTGGACCCGTGTGTACTCTCTATACCTGCACAGTACTATAGCTGGTGCTGGCCTAATAACAGTTGCCTGTCTGTACTCTTGTGCTGGCGCACCAAACTCGAACAGCTATCCACTGATCCCGACTGTATATTCAGGGTCACGCGTGCGCGAGTGTATATACCAAGAGCCAGGGGCGTAGCCAGAAATTTTTTTCGGGGGGGGGGGTGGTTCGACCATACTTCATGTATGTTCGTACGTGCGTTTGTATGTGTGCGTGTATATATACGCAAGCAAAATTGAAAAATTTCGGGGGGGGGGGTTGAACCCCCCCCCCCTTGCTACGCCCCTGCCAAGAGCCTCGTGGTCTGCTTCTAACCCTCGTCAGTGAGTGGTGCAACAGCGGCTCGAGCCGAGCCTGTATATCGCCGTACGCTCACATGCATATTAGGCCACACACGTGCAACCAGGAATTGCCCGAGCGCCGCTCGGGAAAAAGTAAGTGTACCGTATGCACAGGGAGTGCGGCTCGCATAGCGTTCCGGTTTGGCGAGCTCGTCGCCTGGCGTTCTCGAATTGTACCGCGAACTACAGCGTACGGAGGGCGGACCCTTTTGCTGGCAGAGACACTGCTGAGAAAGTTGTAAATTGATAATAATAATTCTTGGGGCTTTACATTCCAAAACCACGACGTGATTATGACGCACACTCTAGTCGGGTACGCCGGATTAATTTTGACCACCTGGAGTTCTCTGACGTGCACCTAAATCTACACTCTTAATCAGGTCCTGGTTAAATGCTGGTTATATCCAGGAAACCACTCGAAAATAATCCGCTTTTCTGGCTATATCTAGCACTTTAAGCGGGACCTGATTAAGAGTGTAAGTACACAGGTGTTCTTGAATGCGGTGATCGAACCCACACCCTCAAGTTTGGCAACGTGACGCCTTACCTGCTAAGCCACCACGACGGATAGCTTAGCTGGACGAAGCTGAATTGGCCGTTCGGGCAGCTTGCAGGAGTGGCGCCAGGGAGTGGCACGAGGGGGGGGGGGTGCATTCGCTTCCCCAGAATTTTCACCTGCCACCCCCCCCCCCCCCCCCGCCCCTGAGGGAGTCGCTTGTCGAGCGTCCCCCTTCCCCCTGTCAGCCTGCGAAGGTCGCCGCCCCCGTACTGTATACACATTCGCGTTCGCGCGTAATACGCGGGTATTTACGGTACCCGGACTTGTTGCGCGCATTCGCTCGCCTCTCTTATATGCGTGGTGTGCGTGCCGACGCGGAAACGCTCCGCAGCGGGTACATCGGACGAGAGAAGGGCCGGCCAGCCATCTATCCGCACGCGGTGCCGCTATGAGCAAGAACGACGGCGTACACGTGGGTCGAGCTGGCGGGATTGCTTTGACCCGCCCGCTTGACCCCCCCTCTTCTTCTTACCCGACCACGCTCTGCTGCCAGGCTGGACAGATGAAATATCGCACGGGCCCTCACGTCGTCTCGGAGCAGTACACTCGTCAGACGGCACGGCGCTTTGTATGAGTCGTGTCTGTACATACCGTACATCTAAATATAATAAGTGACATTCCACCGCGTCCTTGGCGGTATGCGTATGCGGCTAATCTCTGTGTTATGATGTGGTTTGTGCAGCGCTAACACGAAAAAAGAAAAAAAGGGGGAGAAAAACAAAACACGCGCCTATTCCCGTGTAGATGTTCTTCCTATACAGTCGAACCCGGATATAGCCAATCTTTTAACGAGACTGTTTGTTGGCCTAGTTGGTACTTGCTTAATGACTTGCTCAATGAATGTGTATGTGCTCTTTCGCGGCTAAAATATATCATTATAGCCTATCTGAAGGGGATCACAGAAGAGGTCTATGTATAGGTAATTGGACATGTAATATTTCTTATATCATCATCATCATCATCATCAGCCTGTCTACGCCCACTGCAGGGCAAAGGCCTCTCCCATGTTCCGCCAATCAACTCGGTCCTGTGCTTTCTGCTGCCACGTTATACCTGCAAACTTCTTAATCTCATCTACCCACCTAATTTTTTGTCTCCCCCTCACGCGTTTGCCATCTCTTGGAATCCAGTCAGTTACCCTTAATGACCACCGGTTATCCTGCCGACGTGCTACGTGGCCGGCCCATATCCATTTCTTCTTCTTAATTTCAACTATGATATCCTTAACCCCCGTTTGTTCCCTGACCCACTCTGCTCTCTTCCTGTCTCTTAAGGTTACACCTATCATTTTCCTTTCCATCGCTCGCTGCGTCGTCCTCAATTTAAGTTGAACCCTCTTTGTAAGTCTCCAGGTTTCTGCTCCGTAGGTAAGTACCGGTAAGATGCAGCTGTTATATACCTTCCTCTTGAGAGATAGTGGTAGACTACCATTCATGATTTGATAGTGCTTGCCGAATGAGCCCCATCCCATCCTTATTCTCCTAGTTATTTCACTCTCATGGTTCGGCTCCGCGGTTACTAGCTGTCCTAAGTAGACGTACTCCTTTACAACTTCCAGCGTCTCGCCACCTATCGCAAAGCGCTGTTCTCTGCCAAGATTGTTCCACATTACTTTAGTTTTATGCATATTAATTTTCAGACCTACTCTTCTACTTTCCGTATCCAGTTCAGTAATCATGAGCTGTAATTCGTCTCCCGCGTTACTCATCAATGCAATGTCATCAGCGAATCGCAGGTTACTGAGATACTCTCCATTAACTCTTATCCCTAATTCTTCCCAATCTAGGGCCCTGAAAACCTCCTGTAAACATGCGGTGAATAGCAGCGATGGCGTAGTGGGTAGAGCATCAGCTTCGCATGCAAGAGGTCCGTGGTTCGAATCCCGGTGCCGGACAATTCCCAACCGGATTAAAAAAAAAAAAAAATCCGCGTGATGATGGAATTGTGTTAAAGGCCTGGGGTGCAGCCTCACTGGCGACCACAGCCAGCAATGCACTCCCTCACCAGAGCAGGATTGGCCACCCTGGTGTAGTACTTGGCCACTACCTCCCACATGAATACACCAATTAACCCTCGGCCCTCAGTCCCCAGCGGCTGCGAAGCAACTGACCAAGGCGGCGGTCAGACCTGCGACGCAGCAGAGGGTGCTAAGAATCTCTGGGTCCGGACAGGCCGCCATTGGAATCTGAACTTGGCTACATATAACGCTAGAACTTTATCTAGTGAGGCGAGTCTAGCTGTACTATTCGAGGAATTAGAGGGTGTTAAATGGGATGTAATAGGGCTCAGTGAGGTTAGGAGACCACAGGAGGCTTATACAGTGCTGAAGAACGGACACGTCCTATGCTATCGTGGCTTAGCTGACAGAAGAGAACTAGGAGTGGGGTTCCTTATTCATAAAAATATAGCTGGCAATATAGAGGAATATTACAGCATTAATGAGAGGGTTTTATGTATCGTGATTAAGTTTAATAAGAGGTACAGGATGAAGGTGATACAGGCCTACGCGCCTACATCGAGCCATGATGATCAACTGGTTGAACGCTTCTACGAAGACGTAGAATCAGCAATGAGTAGGGTAAAGACACAGTATACTGTACTGATGGGCGACTTTAATGCAAAAGTAGGCAAGAAGCAGGCTGGAGATCATGCAGTTGGGGAATATGGCATCGGCTCTAGAAATGCCAGAGGGGAGTTACTAGTAGAGTTCGCAGAACGCAATAATTTACGGATCTTGAATACCTTCTACAGAAAACGGACTACTCGTAAGTGGACGTGGAGGAGTCCTAATGGCGAAACTAAAAATGAAATAGACTTCATAATGTGCGACCACCCGGGCATTATACAGGATGTGGAAGTAGTTAACAAGATCCAATGCAGTGACCATAGAATGGTAAGATCTAGAATTCAACTAGACGTGAGGAAGGAACGGCAGAAACTGATACGCAAGAAGAAGCCGATTAATGAACTAGCTCTGCGAGGGAAAGTACAAGAATTCAGAGTTTCACTTCAGAATAGGTACGCGGCTTTAACCGAGGAAACCGACCTTAGCGTTGACGCAATGAATGATAATCTGACTAGTATCATTAAGGAGTGTGCAGTGGAAGTCGGGGGTACAGTCGTTAGACAGGACACTGGTAAGCTATCCCAAGAGACGAAAAACCTCATTAAGAAACGTCAAGCTATGAAAGCCTCAAATGCAACAGACAAAATAGAGCTGGCGGAGCTTTCGAAGTTGATCAATAGGCGTAAAGTAGCCGACATAAGAAAGTATAATATGGAGAGAATTGAGCATGCTCTAAAGAACGGAAGAAGCCTCAAAGCTACGAAGACAAAACTGTGCATAGGCAAAAATCAGATGTATGCATTAAGGGACAAGGATGGCAAGGTCACAACCAATATGGATAGAATAGTCGAGGTAGCGGAAGAGTTCTACAGAGATCTGTACAGCAGCCGAGACAGTCAGGATGATAATGTAAGAAGCAGTAATATCCCAGAGGAATCTGACATCCCACCAGTATTAACAGGAGAAGTAAAGAAAGCCCTAAAGGGAATGCAAAGAGGCAAAGCCGCTGGTGAGGATCAGATAACATCAGACCTGCTGAAAGACGATGGAGAGATTATGTTAGAGAAACTGGCCACCCTGTATACGAAGTGTCTCTCGACAGGGAGGATACCAGAATCTTGGAGGAATGCCAACATCATCTTGATCCATAAGAAAGGGGACGTCAAGGACCTGAAAAATTACAGGCCCATCAGCTTACTGTCCGTTGTCTACAAGCTATTCACAAAAGTAATTGCTAACAGAATTAATAGGACATTAGAGTTTAATCAACCAAGGGACCAGGCAGGATTTCGTACAGGCTTCTCAACTATAGACCATATTCATACTATCAATCAGGTGATAGAGAAATGCGCGGAATACAACCAACCCCTGTACATAGCCTTCATAGATTACGAGAAGGCATTTGATTCGGTGGAGACATCAGCAGTCATGCAAGCACTGCGGAATCAGGGCATCGACGAAGCCTATATAAACATAATGGAAGACATCTACAGCGCATCCACAGCCACTATAGTCCTTCATAAAGAAAGCGACAGAATCCCAATAAAGAAGGGCGTACGACAGGGAGACACGATCTCTTATATACCGACTATATAATCAAGGAGATTTTGCAACTGTTCTATATGCTCAATAATTCGTTATATGCGGGTTTGACTGCAACAGAAAATAATTATAATTTGCGTTTGGCATTTCCCATACTTGCAGGTTCATCCTCTTCTTGCTTACGAGTGGAACCTCAAACATATGTGCCACTAGTTCATGAACACGACTCGCATTTGTCAATTATTATTATTATTATTATTATTATTATTATTATTATTATTATTATTATTATTATTATTATTATTGAACGCAATGGCGCACCCACGTTTCAAGGCGCCTGGTAAACGATATGACAAACGAAGAAACGGCGCGAAGCGGTCAGTACGACGGGGCCGGCCCTGATGCGTTGGAGACATATATCCGCGTGCGCGCGGGTTTTCACGCGATGCTTGCGGGAAACCACGCGCCCCTCTGCTACATGCGTCACGCCGCCATCCCAACCAATGACCGGTGACAAATCTCGCCGAATGGGGTATTTTAGTAATCTCCCTCTCTCTCTTCGTCTCCCTCTCTCACCCCCCCCCTTTTTTTTTGTTGCATCCGGTACGTTTTTCATACGGTACGGAGTTAGCACGCCGCACGCTATTTAATTTTTAATTATTTATTACCCCTACTTTCGATGCGCCAGGGCATTACAAAGAGGCAATGGATTAAGATATGAACGGAGGGGGGAGGGGGGCAGCGGTGCGCTTGCCGTCCCCCGAACTGATTGATGAAAATATATGTCACTGATGTGTATATGTGTATGTTACTTGTGTGTAAGTGTGTATAATATTTTACTCATGCAGACTGTATTAGTTATCAGGAGGTCAAGACCTCGTCAGGCTTTTTAAGAAAGCATTTTAGTCTTTGCCTCCCGCAGGAAAGTTTTGTATTTTTTTTCCAGAAAATAAACAATATTCGATGTTCACCCTAGCTAAAAAAAACGAGAGAAGAACGATCCCCCCCCCCCCCCCCCCCCCGCCGAATACCTTACCATTCTCAATTACGGCTCACTTTCTTTTAGACATTCATATTCCGCTCCAATGAACCTCGAGTAAGTAAGAAATATGCATATGTATATCACGACGTTGACTTATTTTGTGTACGGGCTTCCCTCATTGCACACCTACTTCGGCTCCCAAACCCCTTCCCTCGAAAGAAGGCGAAAGTCATGCCTGTGCAGAGAGGAGTGACCGAATTCATATACAGCACATGCAAAAAAAAAAAAGCAATTAACAAGAATACTGATATACACAGCATGCTTGACCGCCGAGGTAGTCTAGTGGTCACGGTGCTCGACTGCTGACTAGTGATGCAGAACTATCGGTAAATAATATAATAATATCTGGGGTTTAACGTCCCAAAACCACGATATGATTATGAGAGACGCCGTAGTGGAGGGCTCCGGAAATTTCGACCACCTGGGGTTCTTTAACGTGCACCTAAATCTAAGTACACGGGCCTCAGACATTTTCGCCTCCATCGAAAATGCAGCCGCCGCGGCCGGGATTCGATCCCGCGACCTTCGGGTCAGCAGTCGAGCGCCATAACCACTAGACCACCGTGGCGGGGCAAATTCCCAAATTGACTATCGATAGTACTACTATCGACAAACTATCGATAGTGCAATCGGTAGTACCATGGTAAATATTACTAGCGATATATTACCACAAAGCTGCGACCTAGCCTACCGGTGTCGACTAAGCTCGCCTGCCACGATAGCTTAGCGTATAAGCTGCTAAGGCCGCTGAGCACAAGGACATGTGTTCAACTGAAGAACATGACGGCCGTGTTTCGATGGCGACAAAATGCAGAAACGTGTCAGACCGTGTTTCTATATAGGTGCTCGTTAATAAAGAACTCCAGGTGGTCAAAGTTAATCCCGACTGCCCCAGTGAGGCGTGAAAATCTGTCGCGTAAAACCCCTAGGATTGAATGTTTTCAACACACTCGCACACACACGCACGCGCACACATACACAAACACGTCGACATTAGAAAGAGCGTGGCACGGAATGCCCCCGCGCTACAGCTACCCACGCCGCGAGGAACGCGGACGCGTAACTTCTTTTTCTGCTACCAGGTCGGCAACATACGAGGAAGGTAGGAAGAGAAACACAAACATAAAAAAATAAAGTAACGCGGAACCCGCCACCGCGGTCTTCCCACGCAGCCGTAGAAATTCTGCGCGCGTTATAATAATCCGCGTACCAACCGGAGTCTTTTTTTTTTTTTCCTTACGCCCAGGCGTGTGTGCTTCCCGGCATAACTTCCCCGGGTGTTTAGTCACGCCTTCGTTAAGAACGCGGGCACGAAATCTTGGGAGCCGCCGCTGCTGCCAGGTAGTGCTCTACCCACACGGGAGAAAATAAAGAGAGAAAAAGAATGGAAAGAGGAAGAAAAAAAAAAACCTTCGTCGCGCTACCGTTACACGCAGAAAACGCGTTCTCCAATTCCCTCGATTTACATATAGAAACCCACGCGTCATTGCATAAAAAAGAAAAGGAAGAGGCGGGGGAGTCGCGTACGCTGAGCAGTGAAGTAGTCTTCAGCAATATTGAACAGAGAACAAAAAAAAAAAAAAAAGACAAGGCTATATTTGAAGATATTAAGCGTACGTTTAAAGATATCGGCTGTTGTTTCAAAGCTATTGCGGTCGCATTTTACTCACAGCGGAAAGAGAATTTCAAGTGCGCAGAAAATCAACGTTTCTTTCTTCGGTTTCGCTCTGCACCTGGGTGGAAGCAGCTGACTAGAAACCGGCCGCATCTGAACGGTGCGTCAGCACTTTAATATAGAACTCTGAAGTTTACCACCTCGGAACCACGCGGTTGTTTATACGAGACGTTTCATTATATATCTCGGCCTTTATTGCGCCAAACAGGCCTGAGAGCTCCGACTCAGAAATTAAACTCGAATACTGGGTTTTCTACGTGCCAGAGCCAGGACGTGCGTCGAGGCATGCCTTAGTGAGGGAACCTCCGTATTAATTTCGACCACGCGGGTTCTTTTTTTTTTTTTTAACGAACACCTACGTGTTTCTTTTCGTCCCAGTGGACCAGTTCCGGAAATCATGGCCGTGGGGGGAGGGTAGCGTACCGCTGTTCACCTACCTTGTGCATGTAACTGACGCCAATGGTTTGTCGCTCTTTACTCATCGTCTTTTTTTTTTTTCGCGCTGTTTTGACGTTTCAGGCAGAGGCCCATGGTCTAGAAAAAGCTTATAGATATCTCAAAGCAAATAAGTGAGTATACAATCATCACTGACAGGAACTTCTCTGATACGACCGTCCTGAGCAGTTTTTCCTTTACTCATTCATTTCCTTCTTTTTTTTTATCATTTCGCTAGCTTGGTTACTCGTGCATTCCAGGAAAGCAAGCGTATACGCGTACGAGATGTAGGAAAAGAAGAATGCCGGCAACATGCGTTGACGTGTATAGCAAGCGCAAGGTCCAACGACGACGCTCCTCGCCTCTCTGACCCAGTGAGCTGTATGTGGCGAGCAGCTAGCTCTCCAGTGACTCATTACGGGCGGCCGCCAACGATATACGCGTACGCCGTGTAGATGCAAATTTCTCGCTGCCATGTCGCCCGCTCTACAGGTGAATAGAAAAATGCGACTCTTTCGGGCAATGGCAAGCAAGCAATCCAGTAGCGAGCGAATGCATTGCTAACAAGCTAAAGAGGGCTGTGATGACAAGCGTCAGTGACGTGTGCATTGGGGTTTTCCGTCGCCTCACTTGCATGCTCGTCGGGGGTATTCGTGGTATGCGAGTGTTGCAATTACTGCAGTGTGTAGCCATTGACGCCAGCGCAGTCTGGGAAGTATATGAATAACCAGCCCCCCTTTTCCACATTTCCTGGATGAAAATGAAATGCAGATACCTTATCTCTGCTGATATTCTCTCTCTCTCGTACCGTACAGGATGTAGTAGTAGTGTGTACGCGTTTTACATCAATGTACTGAGAAAAATTGAAATGGATGGTTCGAAGAAAGCACGTCCGGTCGGTATCGTGGTGTTTAAGAAAAGCGCCAGCCGAATTACTAACGATCACTAACTATAGGAAAAAGAAATTGGATGAACAACATGCAGCACGTGGGATACGAACCCACGTCTTCGGCTAATCGTTATTGTCTGGCACTGCTTTCTTTCCTTTACTTTTCCAGTCTTAATTCAAGTTAGCTAGAATGACGCAATTTCGTACTTTTCGCACGTTCTCATTGTCTGTTCGCTTCACGATTCTGAATTAGTGAAGTAAAATTGTGCCACAATAGTCTTTTTTATGGTTCGTTATATACACTACGCAGCCTGAAGATAATAGACGAAACTATGTGCGTTTTATCGAACTCTCTTTTCGTCATAATAGCGGCAACTTTACGCAACAGCGGCAAGAAGTTGCGACATGAGAAACAAGGAAAGAAAAGCCAGGCAAGACATACACAATACGCGCAAATCTCTCCAGCGACGTGAACTAACACGCCAGCGTCGAGAACACGTTTTTTCTGAAGAGGTTGGGCAGGGCCGTGTGCGGCGCGATCGAGCAAGTTGTCCGTCCGTAAAAATAACTGTACGGCGACGACTGTGTACGTTTCGAGCGGTCACGATGCCATACGGGAGGTACATGTGACCGCGCGGCACTTGACTGCGAACGTTGACGTATGGTGCGGTCACCGCTAATCGCCGCGACAGCTGGCCCGCGGCAAAACCACGTGACTACGGTGTGACCGCTGCCGGGTTGCTGGCACCCGCAGACAAGAGAAGGGCTTATCCCAGCATTACATTTCACTGCCAGATCGCCACCTGGCACTTTCGAACGTGCCAAGCATGTATATGGCACGCCAAGCGCGTCACACCAAGTGCGCGCGCGCCTTTTCAATATGGCACAACAGCATAAAGCAAGCAGATGGCGGAGAGGGTAACGGTCGAGCAGAATGCAAAGACTGTAGCGTGAACCCCTTGAATATCACGAAATGAGAGAGATAGAAGAGATAATTTGGAGAAGAAGACTTGAACTGATCAACAGTGGTAAAACGAGTGAATATGTACCCGGTGTCAGCTTGTCTTATTCCTTAATGCACCGGTTGCCATGCTTTCCTTGGCATCTCCCTCAATCTGTGGAGGTTTTCCAGATCGAACGAGCTGTGCTAGAAACCCCGCTTAGGAGGGCAGTTACTTCCTTGACCACTGGCGTAGCCAGGGGGACGCCAGGAGTCCGAAATTTTTTCAGTTTTTCATCTGCACATATACACGTAAACGGACGTGCTGACATACATCAACGCTGTTTAAACGCTCCCCGGAACGCCGCCTCATGCTGACAAAAAAAAAAAAAAAGAATTCTGGATGTGTCCCTGGTCCCTACGAAAGAGGCAAGCCCCCTTTTCAAACGCTGCCATGCTTCGAGTCGTTTAATCTTCCGGCCTATATATTCGAGCGCTCTGACGAACGGCCGCACGTTCTAATCGGACTATAGCTTTGTAGCAGTCCTAGTCGGCGCACTGTATAAAGTCCAGGCGAATGTATCACAAGCAAGTTGAGACGCAGCAAAGAATCCATGTCCACTAACTGTATACAACACCGAGTAGAGCTGCTTCCGCCCACAGGCCGGACGAAAACATGTGTCGAAATGCACCGGCGGAGCACGCAATCGCGTACGGTAGGCGACGCGACGCATTCCGAGCACGCGGTGGGAATGGAGCGAAGGGGTCAACGAGTGGAAGGGTCAAGTCGACCAGCCGGCCGCCACTTTTTCACCTCCTCCCTCTCTTTATCCGCTCGCTTTTATTTTCAAGGTGAAATGGTGTTGAAGTGTGAGTCACATCAGACCCCCAGGTGCGCTTGATTCACATAGTGCGCGCGCGCGCGTCCCGTAATGTGCTGCCGTTTGTTGCGTCATCCTCGCCGCGCTGATTGGAGCTGGTGAATACGCTCTCGAGGTATGCGGGAGCTTGTCGAGGAACAGAAAACAAGCCGCGCAAGGACGTTGCAATTATTTTTAATTTTTTTTTCGCAGCGACGAGAGAAGGAAATACAAAGTTGTGGTGCAATATCAGCAGATCCGCGTTGTGTGACTCGCAAAAAAAGTATCGCTAGGAGAAGATGACGGGATGAGTGATGATAAAGGTTTTAGTGACTTCATTCAACAAGCGTTCGCCTAATTACTCTGATTGCTGTGGGTGCGAGGGAGGGGAAGAGAGAGGAGACGACTCGTTGTTTGTTTGAGTGGTCCGAACGGCAAACCGTTTCGGCCATACGGGGATTGAACATCGCAAAGGTGCCGAATGCACAAGACGAGGAGTCCCTTATCGATTGTGCAGTCCTGAGGAATGTGAGATGGAACGCGAGTTCTTGTTTAATCAACTATGACTTGTGATTTACCGACATGAATGTGACGCATCGAATTGCAAGAGATGCCATTCCACTCGAGTACTTAGTGTAATCACCACTTTTGCACTTGCCAACTACGTTTAGCCGCTATGGCCTTGCAACGTAATTTCAGTGTTCCATCTCATATGGCTCACGATTGTACAGCTCGATTAAAGGTAACGTGCAATTACCGGCACATATTTCGTTTGCTTAATTATGCACATTCACTTCGCGTCATTGCAACGAATGAAAATCGAGCGCTTACCAACACTGTGTTACATAGCTTAGCGGTACAATTTATGTGGCGCTGCTGAGGTCGAGGACGCGGGTTCGATTGCCGCCCACGCCCGCTGCGTTGCGAACGAAATCGACATAGGTTTCGGTGCACATTGAAAAGCCTCAGGTGGTCGAAATTAAATCTATTAATTAAATTAATCGTATGGTGGCTTTAGCACGTAAAAATTTTCAGATATCGTGGACATCATTCCACCTTCTCGCTGAAAATGAGGTAGCGGAGAAAATCGAAACAGGAGAAAAAAAAAAAAAGAACTCCGCTGGGTCAGATGGGAAAACAAAGCGCACAGCCTGTTGTTGGAACGTCTGTAGAATTAAAGCCGCGTCCTGAAGGTTCTCCTTTGAGGATGCGCCCACGAATTCTTGGACCCTGCGTGCGTACGACGAGCTCTCTTCCAAACGTACTCAAGGAAGTGAGAAGAAAGCGCTGGTGCGTGTAGCGCACCAAGCGATGTTTTAAAGGACAAAGGCTGACCGTGTACACATGTGAGAAAGCTTCAAATATTGGCAGACTAGGCGTGAGCGAACTTTCGCTGAAGGAAAAAGTCGACCGGGGGTTACGGTGCCAGTTTTGGAAGGTTAAACCGATGCGTCTAAAATAAGGTGGACACATATGGCTCCCACCATGCACGGTCCGGTGCCTTTCACTTTTGACCCGTTTTTATATGCCATGTTTCGAAGTCTTTGTAGGCGCCGGTATTTGAAGTGTTAAAATATTACTTCACAACATATTTTTTTTACGATTAGTTCTCGCGATTATGCGTACGCCCGTCGATGCTTCAGATTTTGATGTGAATCATTTCTGGCAAAGCGGCGATATTTAGGTAAGCAAATTTGAAGGCATAGCTTGTGTTAATCAGCTGGCGCATGACAGGTCAAACTGAAAGTCTCCGAGAGGCCTCACGGAATTTGTATTAAACTGGTAATGATTGTTTAAAAGTATATGAACGCCGGAAACAAAGCTGTCACCAAACATTTTTTTTTTCCGAGTCAGCTCGCTGGGTGACTTGAAAATGCGGATAGTTTTTTTTTTTTCGAAAGTTCCCAAATGTTTCACTATCTTTGCTGAAAAAAAAATATTGTGCAAATATCTCTGATACTGGCTGACCATTTTGGAAGGACGCTTGTCTATACCGGAACGCCATTATCACTTGTCAACATCTCCAGAGATTAGCAAGGCAAACTAGCGATTGTTAACTATACGGCAGAACTCTGTAACTGAATAGATTCCAGCATCGCGCGCAGTTTCCGGACTATAACAACGTGACTCGATTTGACTTCCGCGCTGGAAATAGGCGTACATTTGGGAGGGACTGATTGAGCAACGAATGAAAAGTTAAAAGGGACGTTAAAGGTCAATAAACACGGTCAATAAAACACGATTAAAGCTCGCTTTGTTCAAAACGAGAGACAGCCGACACGAAACTCGAGCAAGAACAGCAAAAAAGTTCTTGTTTCAGTTTGCTGCAACAGAAAACAAATCTAGCTCACCTTCGTGGAAGAAGAAGATGACAGTGAGAAGAATGTCCAGCCATCTCGACGGCATGGCGATTCTCGTCGAAGAAGCCATCTCTCGTTGCTCTCAGAGAAGTGTCAAAGGAGACGCTGACGGTTGCACACCAGCGCGAGGCATGAAACCACGCGCACAGGAGGCACACCTGTTCGACGCACCACACGAGAAGCGCCGCACAAGTGTCACGTGCACGATCTGCGCAACCACGCCAACAATAAAGCACACCGCCGGGTAAAAATCCCCGTCCAACTCTCGCGCACGAAGTCCACAAGGCTGCGGCTTCTACGGGATTTTCGTCGGGGAAATTCCTGACGGTGATGTCGTCTGCTAACGAATACGGGTACGAGCAGACGACAAGCTCGAAAAAACAGAACGTCAGTTCGCCGGTACGACTTCTTCTTCCTCAACTGCGCTCCCAGCACGCGACGAAGGACCAACCGACCCGATCAATCAATCAACTGATCAATCGCACACAAACTTCCGTCGCGACTCGGCCTCCGTGGAAACTTCGGAGTTCCTCGAACACGACGGGAACAACGCCACGTGCCTGTAGCCGAGAACGTTGACGGCTAGCGCAGCCCTTCCTCCGCGTCTACCTCCGGCAACGTCGGAGGCCTGAATGAGCCAAGCCAGCCAAGCTGGATAAGAGAGGGGGACACGAGGGGATCGGGGAGTGTGTGGTAGTGAAGAGGGGGGAGGGGGGGGAAGGGAAATTGGTCTGCGGATGGGACCGGCCCTCAAACGGGCCTGGAGGGTGTTGTGGTGGTGGGGGGGTGCACCGCCGCGTTTTTCACGAGCGCGACGTTTGTTGTTTCGCTTCCTCGCGAGTAAAGAAGAGGAGGAAAGAGATAAAAGCGGGGAAGGGGAAGAAGAGGCCGCGTCGTACGGGTCGAGGAGGCGGAATCTCGAAAACCCACATGGTGGGGCGGTGGCGTCCGCGAAGTTCCAGCTGGAGAGAGTTTTGTGCGTGCGTTCGGTTGTTGTTGCGCTTCCGAATGCTCCCGCCGCTCTCCTTGGTTCTTCGTTCGCTTCCTCCCTTCTTCTTCTTCCACATCACCCTGTGTGCCGCACTTCGCGAGCAGCCTTTGTGTGTGTGGTCGGTCTCCTCGGCAGGTCCGCGTCTTGTCTGTCTGGCTGGCCCGACACCGACCGGCCCAGGTTCGATGATGAAGAAGAGGAAAAAGTCTCTGGTTTCGGTCAGAAGATGGGACTTGTCGGCCCGGAAACCGGAAAGCAACAAAGAGCACCCCATGCCTTTCTAATGCCGCATTTTCTTTCTTCCTTTCTTTCTTTCTTTCTTAGATGGTACAGGCCGGTTAGTTGGTTGTACGTGATCTCAAGAACAACGGCGCAAAATTGTGCCCTTCTGTGCACCTCTTTATTTATGACCCCTGCCACTGACGATGCCGCATTGCCGGTGTAGTTAGCTCGGCGTACGCTAGTCGTCGCTACTGCAGCTGTCCCGACGCCATCTTTCGGCAGGCTGCGTTTGGTTTGCAGCATTTCGACTTGCCTTTATTCTGTACTGCGAACGAAGGAGCGCGGCGTTGCCTCGGGCGAGGCGGGGCATGTGCGTATGCGCGCCGACTTGCAAAGATGGAGTGGTCGGCATCGTTTGACAAAGGAGAAGCTTGTTCTTGCCGTTTCTGCCGCGTGTTCGGGACTTGTCTTGTCTCGACTGGATGGAACCTCGCCTTTTTTTCTTTTTTCATCTCTTCGGTCGTTTACGGTTACTTGTTGTCTGTTATGAGACGAATTATGAGACGTGTTGGGAGACGAATTACAGCTCATGATTACTGAACTGGATACGGAAAGTAGAAGAGTAGGTCTGAAAATTAATATGCATAAAACTAAAGTAATGTGGAACAATCTTGGCAGAGAACAGCGCTTTGCGATAGGTGGCGAGACGCTGGAAGTTGTAAAGGAGTACGTCTACTTAGGACAGGTAGTAACCGCGGAGCCGAACCATGAGAGTGAAATAACTAGAAGAATTAGGATGGGATGGGGCTCATTCGGCAAGCACTATCAAATCATGAATGGTAGTCTACCACTATCTCTCAAGAGGAAGGTATATAACAGCTGCATCTTACCGGTACTTACCTACGGAGCAGAAACCTGGAGACTTACAAAGAGGGTTCAACTTAAATTGAGGACGACGCAGCGAGCGATGGAAAGGAAAATGATAGGTGTAACCTTAAGAGACAGGAAGAGAGCAGAGTGGGTCAGGGAACAAACGGGGGTTAAGGATATCATAGTTGAAATTAAGAAGAAGAAATGGATATGGGCCGGCCACGTAGCACGTCGGCAGGATAACCGGTGGTCATTAAGGGTAACTGACTGGATTCCAAGGGATGGCAAACGCGTGAGGGGGAGACAAAAAATTAGGTGGGTAGATGAGATTAAGAAGTTTGCAGGTATAACGTGGCAGCAGAAAGCACAGGACCGGGTTGATTGGCGGAACATGGGAGAGGCCTTTGCCCTGCAGTGGGCGTAGACAGGCTGATGATGATGTTGTCTGTTATGTTGGTTTGCATGTTCGTTGGCGGCCCGCTCTACGGAGAGCCCAACAAAAGCGTCCTCGGCTCTCAATTGCTCCCACTTTTGCGCGGACGGCATGAAAGTCTGGACCAGAAAGCTGGGGCCAATAACGACACCAGTAGGTTGTGCTCGACGAACGCACAATGTGCAGGGTCGAACGCATCTATCGTGAACACCTCATCAGCATTAAAGAAGCAGTGATGGAAGTGCTGCTCCAATTGCTCCAAACTGCCCCAAAAGAGAAATGCTGCTCCATGCTGCTCCAAACTATAATTTTTGTTAGTAACTGCTCCGGACCTGCTCCGAAATGGCGCTGGTAAACTGAAAACAATGAAATTTAAGCACATGATCATCCAGCGAGCCTGAATGAAACAAAAAACAAGCTCTCTACTATCATTCTCTACTCGCGGACAACTTTTCTTGGCAGTGAAGAGAAGGCTGCAGAGCCAAACTATGCGTGTGCTACCACTGAAGAATATATAGTCCCACAATTGCGTCCGTGTTTTCTGCGTAAGAATTAAAAACAACAACATTGCTCTTTTTTCTACGGGACATTGTTTGAAAAGAGGCGCAGCACGCAACAAGGAGATACAAAAATTTATATTTGTTTTACTTTACGCAGTGTCATTTCATGTTTTTGCACGTGTGAAAACGTTGCACCTTTTACATGCGCCTCACAGTCAAAATAGTGTCTTTGTCTTCAGGTGAGCACTTGTCGCCCTCTAGCTTTTCCAATGACTCGCCAAAGGAGCTTGTGACGAATTTCACTAACAAAATGGCTGTCTAAGCAGACGAAGCAAATAGTATGCGATGTTATTATTCGACCATGGCCGCTCGGATAATCGGAACAGCCGTCACAGGAGATACGGATGGTTCACAAACGGAAACTAAATTCGAAACGCGTGGCAAATCGGACTACTCAGGGAGCAGTACATGTGCAGTAGCTCCGCCCCCGTAGCCTTTCCTTGACTGCCAAGAAAAGTCCGCGAGTATAGGATGTCGGTAGTATGCTATAGACCGTTTTCACGGAGAGGAGGAGCGTAGCCTCGAACCGGTGTATTTTCACCGCTTTCTCTCTCTCCACCTCGGCCGACCGCTGCCGCTGGTGTGTGCGGATTCCCGAGTTTTGCACTGCGTGGGGCGTGAGAGGTCAGCGTATTTCCATTTTTCGACGCGCTGAAACAATTGTGCTGCCGCAAATCGAAATGTCGGACGAGAACAGGTCGACAAGCTACCCACTGCGCTGTGTTTGGCTGCGGCAACAGCTACGGAAGCCTGAAAGACTGGCAGCCAAGGCATGCGAAGTGCACTATGTTTTTAAATGACTTCGCTTCTCCAGGTCGCACGCCTTCTCCGACAAATAGTATATTATTATATGGGGTGTCTGCACTTATGGCCATTTCTCCAAGTCACCACACCAACTTGTGATTGTGCTTGGGTGCTGGTACACTTTATCATCTGCATCAAAGAGAACCAATGTCAAGGCTGACGATTAATACACAAAATGTTTGGCCAAGAGTTGTTCTCATGAACCTCTCTGATTTCTATGCTACAGCACATGATTTACAATGGCTGCGGCTAGAAAATGTTTCATCTTAGTGCGTGCAATTTCGAGATTATTGAATGGGCACTTTTCAATCTACATGACAGAAAGGCCTGCATGACATGTGTTCTTTGGCGTAGGTACGCGTTTCTAACGTTTCGTCGAGAGCACGTTCTTTCTCGACTTGTCAATTTTGTGACGATAACTGGGGTAGCGTTATGACTACCGCACTTTTTTTTGTCGCGCGGCAGTCTGGGTGTCGTGTATAATCGGCCCACGTTCGTTAAAGCCAGGTCGTTACCTGGACACGTGCGCTTGTCGTAATGCTTCTGAAATACTCGCCAGAAAACAAATTGACAGTAATGTTACCAAAAACGAGCGCCCTTTCGGCGTATCGCTAGTGGCGGCGGCTTACGCCGAAGCGAACTCACGCCATGCCACGCTTCCAGATGTGCAGCAGGCTTATTTTTATTTTATCATCGGCGTTGTTTCTACGCCGAACTTTGAGCTCACCCGTCGTACTTCTGTTCCTTATCCTGTGCAACGATCAGAGGCCACAAGCTACGACGGCGACACGAATAAACACAGGCATCGGTGTTTGTGCTCCTGTCGTTCCGTGAACATTGTATTGCAACGTGCCAAGCGGAACCAAAATGGTCTGTTAGGGATTAGAGTTACGTTGAACTTGAATAATCACTGCACGGAAACCCGGGAGCCATCATAAACACTAATCCGCGCACCTAGCGCGCAGCCAGACAATGGCCTACGTGTTCGCTCGTCTCCATTTACGTTTCTCCGATTATACTTCGACAGTTGTCCTAAGTGTTAACGCTCTTTTATAGTGATTATTCCAAGAACCTCACCCGGCCAGCTATACCAAAACATACAAAGCAATTACCAATTTACACATGCTGCTTAAGAACTGCATTGGCATTATTCTCATCGTCGGCGCTGCTGCGGGAACGTCTCGTGGGCCGCCGCTGCTTGCTGTTTCAGCCATTTTGAAGCTGCAAGCTTAGCGATTATTTATCAGCGCCTTTACACTCGAAAAGCGTTGCCCTGTTTTGCCCGTGTACCGCGAAGAACAGCAATACCTTGTGAACCGTGCGCATACGCTGCATACACCGCGGAACCCCACACACCGGAAGGGCGGCGAAACGTCGCAGACGATAGACGGCGCCGCGGCGGTGGAGTGCTTTAAAAATGGCAGCCTCCTTGTGAAATTTGTGTATAGTATGGAGTTTCTATACTTGCTCCATACTAGCATATCGACAATGCCACAAGTAGTGGCATGGCCACATTTATCACTTTGTCAGGTCCGGCCTCATTTTTGCCACAAGAAATGGCAAGGCTGTTTTTTCAACCTATCCGCACTTAGTTTCTTGTTTTTTTCTTTAGTTTTAAATGCAGGCTATTTTGGTCAAATATGAAAATAACAGATTGCTTTGCTCTATAACCGATTATAAACTGCTGTACGTTATTGTGGTTTCTTTTATCATTTGGGGCTTAGCTTTATCGGTTTTATACAATTTCTGCCACAAGTACCCAAAAATTTAACTTAGTGTTCAGTAGCCACCCATCTACTTAATTATTTGTTTGTTGCTATTTGCAGTGATAACTGTATGTGCAATATGTTTAATAATAAGTATTAATACTTATGAGATGCTTAAATAATGCTTTAAACTCCAGTAGTTCGGAATATTTTGCCATCTGCCCCAAAAATGCCAATAGCTGCTCCAAACTAGCATTTTTTCTGCTCCAGAATGTGCTCCAAAAAGCAAAATGCTGCTTCCATCACTGAAGAAGGTAAAACTAGAACGTTTATTCTAATTCACGAGGGAAGTGTCCGTTAATTATGTAACGCCTGATTATGGTGTCAATAAACACAATAGATATTTTTTTCCGAATTATGTATTACACATCAACTTCTATGAGGTGTTCACCTTAGTTGTGGAAGGCCCTGTACTGGTTTACCCGTTACGCTGGTCTCTTGGTTACGGTGCTTGACTGCTGAACCGAAGGTCACGGGATCGAATCCCTGCCGCGCGGCCGCATTTTCGATGGAGGCGAAAATGCTTGCGGCCCGTGTACTTAGACTTAGGTGCACGTTAAAGAACCATAGGTGGTCGAAATTTCCGGAGCCCTCCACTACGGCGTCCCTCATAATCATGTCGTGGTTCTGGGGTGATAAACCCCAACAATTATTATTATTATTGGGAATGACACCTCCAGAAACTAATTTGTGGCCGAAACAATCTGACCGCGGCACATAATGAGAAAATAAGGCGCAGATTCTTTCGCATTTATAACATGAGTGACTGCCATTCTGCCATGGCGTCCATCACGGCGTATACTTTGCCACGGGCTTGGTTACAAAAACTTCTGTGTCATTTGACGAAGAGAAACGTCGTCCATTTTCAGGGTCCAGAGTCGGGCCTTGAAATGTATTGCGGGTGGCGACAGATCCCTACAGCCCTGTGGATAGGTATATGACAATACAGGCGTCACTGTAAACGTGATACGGCTGTTGTTGACTAAGATTGCCCGATCGATCTACAATCCGAAGGTTGCGACCCCATTGATCTTCGCTATCGGCGCATAAAGGCGCCTGCACTTCGATTGCGTTATGCGCCTGCTGTCGCGTATGCGCCCTTCAGCGCATACTTGCGAGCAGAACGTGACCTGCAACCAAATTCTTCGAGTTTAGCACTGTAGAGACTTATACACAGTGAACCTACAAATTTTATGGACAGTTTTGAAATTAGTCGATGCACTGTAGCAGGTACTTACTCAATGGATGTTGTTGGCTATTGTATGAAGCAAAGGAGACTAATTTCCTGAATTTCGCTCGGTGCGAAAATTCTTGAATATTAATCAGTTACCCGCCGTGGTATATAGCTTAGCACAGGGGTCGGCAACCTTTTGAGGCAGAGGGCCGCATTGCATGAAGTCAACACTCTGGGGGCCGGCCGACAAATCGGGGGTGGGGTTCGGCGAATTTACAATAATGTACAAAACTGGAATATAAATCATGTTTATTTGCAGCACGCATGTCACAAGGTTGAAATTTACAAACACAGTGGTCTAGTGGTTATGGCGCTCGATTGCTGACCCGAAGGTCGCGGGATCGAATCCCGGCCCCAGTGGCAGCATTTTCGATGGAGGCGAAAATGTTTGAGGCCCGTGTACCTAGATTTAGGTGCCCGTTAAAGAACCCCAGGTGGTCGAAATTTCCGGAGCCCTCCACTACGGCGTCTCTCAAAATCATATCGTGGTTTGGGGACGTTAAACCCCAGATATTACTACTACTACTAATAATAATTATAATATTAATAATAAAAATAATAATAAGTGCTAAGGCCCAAGATAGATAGTTAGGCTCGGGCCCCGAATTGTCTTAATCCGGCACTGCATGGGTATACCGCAGCACGGTTCACTCGGAAGCAGAGGCATTCCGAGACGTGGTGCATCCTTTCGAGCAATTAAAGTACACGGAATTTTCCCGGGAGGCTTCTCCGTGCGCTCTGCTGCGTTTTTCTTCCAGAGTTGTTCCGGATGTGCGAAGACTTCGCGCAGCGAGTGGTATTAGCTTATTATATACCTGCGTGCGAAACTTGCGCGATCCCCCATGAACCTGTTGGCTCAGCGACGGGCCATATCTGCAGTTTTCTCAGGCTGATAAAGCGAATATGGCGGCGAGCCGCAGCACTGCGCTCATCTGTCTCACCCTTTGTGTAAAAAAACAAACAAACAAAACTAATAGACGAAGGACAAACAGACAGTCGAGTGGACTCGCCGTAGTGGCTTAATTAGGGGCTACGGCAACGCGCTGCTGTACTCGCGGGTTTGACGGCATGCAGTCCGCGGGGGTCGCGTAAATCAATAGGGGCACTATACGCAAGAACGCTCGTGTAACTTAAACTCAGGTGCACCTTGAAGAACCCGAGGTGGTGAGAGGTGATCCGGAGCCCGAATGCGTCGAAATCACGTCGTGGTTTCTTTACGTCGTTTAACTGCCGAAACTGCAGAAAAACGAAACCAAAAACGTTGGAACGGAGACTATATGACACATCGAAATTTATTTGCGCGCTGTGGTATAGATTCGTATATATAGTGTCTTTATGGTGGAAGGTGCCGTAAGCTCCGCGACGTGATCACGTTATAGGGTGCGACGGCCGCGTTGGGCTTTCTTCTCGACTCGAATTTCGTGCCCGGTCCTACTTATTCCCTAGTGCGTGCGCGAAACCAGCATGTCGGCCGTGTGCCTCCTCGATGCGACCGCGCGCATGCACGTGACGTCATACGATGGCGACATATGCGGGTCACGTATAGATTCGTCTGGACTTGTACTTTCCTCCATTCAAGCAGCCCCCGTCCTCCACCGCTTGAAGGCTCGTCGCTTCAAACTTTACCCCTGCTTCCTTTGAATACGAGATACAGACATTATTCCATCGACACAATCGCACCTTTAAAGATGGCAAGGCGTGGGGACACGAACGCAGGAGAAGCTGAACAAGGCAGCAATAGCGCGGTACTTGACTTGAGCATGCGCAGATAGGTGTTGTGCTCACGCCCCTTCCCGCCCATGTTCACTGCGTCCTTTTTCAGCTGATAGACGGCACCTGTGTCATCTGTTTTATTTTCGCCTGCGTCTACGTCTGCACCTTTTTTTCCTTCTCTAATGATGAATCGCAACCGACTCAGCTTTCTGTCGCTCTAAACGATCACCGCCGTCTTTCTTTTTCTTTTTTTTTTGTGAGGGGTTGGGGGTGTCTCAACTTGTTACGAAATCTCTTTCCTCGTTATACTCGTGTCCCGGTTGTTATGATGCCCGTTGAGATATTTCCTGTTGCTGCGAACGACGAAGATCTTCCAGTAGCAGACAACACCGGATCAAGGATGATATAGGCGCATGCGCCTATCTACACCCATGCAGCGCCGACCGCCGGCGCACCTTCAGCCATGCAGAACGTTCCGAGTTTAATTGTTATCTAGCCCGGCACGGGGCCGCTGGACTCGAAGCGAGAAGGAAGTTATAACGGCGGTGGCAGCATTGTTCCGGATCTCGCCGAAACGTCCTTTGGACTGGCGACGTAGGTTAGCGTCTACAGATCTGGCAGTATTACAGCCTGCAGCACGCAACAAGCAGCAACATAAAAGGAATAAACTTCACTCTTGCGAACAGCGTGCCTATATGCCTAAGTGCAGCCAACTTGAACGTTGTGTGTGTGTGTGTGTGTGTGTGTGTGTGTGTGTGTGTGTGTGTGTGTGTGTGTGTGTGTGTGTGTGTGTGTGCGCGTGTGTGTGTGCGTGCGTGCGTGCGTGTTTCTTGCGGTTGCATAAAAGTGTTCCGGGCTGTTTTACTCCCCATCCACCCCTTCTTCACATCACGTCGAATACCGGCCCCTACCTATACGCCAGCGGCGTCGTTTTCGACACTGATACGCGATAGGAGAACGCGATAGGCCGCGGTTGGTTGGTCTCGCGGTGGAAAAAAAATTAATTTGGCCTGTCCACTACCCTGTTCCATCGGGCTAGCCAAGCGTGGAGACGAAAACGACGTTGAGGAAGGAGAGGCCATACGCTGTGTTTAATGTATCGGAAGGTGCATAGTCGAGCGGTGAAGAGGAACGCGCAGGTATCGCTGCAGGCGACGCCCGTCCCGATGGTGTACTGCTCCTCCGGCACATTGTCTAAGGAAACGGTTTCTTTGTCGCTGGTCGTTATACGCGGAAGATCACGGGATCCTCTTAACGAAAAAGATAGCGCACTTATTTTATTGCCACCGTTTCCTGCTATGACTTCTCCTTCTTCTTTCTTTTTCTTTTTCCTTGGGCACCCTGTAGTGTAATAATAATAATTGTTGGGGGGTTTTACGTCCCAAAACCACGATATGATTATGAGGCACGCCGTAGTGGAGGGCTCCGGAAATTTCTACCACTTGGGGTTCTTTAACGGGCACCTGAATCTATAAGTACAAGGGCCTCTAGCATTTCGCCTCCATCGAAATGCGGCCGCCGCGGCCCGGATTTGATCCCGCGACCTTCGGGTCACCAGTCGAGCACCGTAACCACTGGACCACCGCGGCGGGCGTGGTGTACAGTGGTTACGCTGCTTGGCTGCTGACCCGAATGATGCGGGTTCGCAATACGATGGGGGCTAAAAGCAAAGGACACCCGTCTCCTTAGATTTAAGGTGCATGTTAAAGAAACGGCGGTAGTTGAAATCGATCCGGAGTATCGAGTTACGGCTTGCCTCGTAATCACATCGTGCTTTCGGCACATAAAAATCCAGAATTTATATATTGAACAACGCGTGAGCAGATCGATATGACGAAGTCGTATCTCTATAGTTCCGTCCGCCCGCGTTCACTTTAGCGCAGTACATTATACTTGTTCAAATGCATAACTATTCCCAGTAATAGTTATCGAATTTCGCGTAGTATACACGCCATTCTCAATACGAAATAAGATAGCTCGCTTTTAGGCGCTAAATTTTTTAGCAACTAAAAGCATCATGTTAGTGCTTCCCCTGGCTTATGCAATGGCTTCGGGCCGTTAAGGTGGATTAAAAGAACCGAAATGAAGTTCCGCGCAGTGCAATATACTTACTAAAAATTCGTCAAAGTAGTTCGGCATCATATTACGCTCTGCAACACTTGAAGGCGAAAGCCCGCGGCACCCTTGGTAACGCATTCATTTACACAACCGGGTGACCATGCAGGCTTCTTTGAATACATAGCCAGCCGCAGTGTGGGAGACACGCATTAAATTACCTCAACGTTCCCAATCGATTGCATTGTTCCTTCCCACCAGAAACTTTGCAACTCACGTGGTGTCCCACGACCTCCGGGATCGGCGCATCTTTGGCCCATACAGTTTTATAATAGTACATTAGGGAGAAGTCTGGCGGTGTTGTCTACGGGAGCTGCAAACACATGGCGCTTCAGCCAGCATGGTAATGATGGGTGGTACATAAGTTCGCCTAAGCTTCGTTCTTTTGAGTCCGTGTGGCCTGCAGTCGCTTTATCGCAAGACGAAGCCGCAGCAAAAGTTCAGTAGTCCTATACTTCACCATCTTGGCCTCTGTAGGCTGATCAACTCAAATCAGCCCACGAAGTTCTCAAAGAGCCATTCTTTTATCCGAAACAAAAGCCGAAACTTGACAATGGACAAATCCGCAGATGCATTCGAAGCGGCGGGCACGATGACTAGGCAAATCCGTGCATGGCCTCCGAGATGACGGGCGCGCCATCTCGGAGGGCGCGCCCGCCCTCCGAGATGGTGGCCCGCCCTCCGAGATCACGGCCTCCGAGATGGCGGGCGCGGCCGCCATCTCGGAGGCCATGATCCATGTACACTAACCACCATTCCCATGGTGGCTGAACGATCGCAGCGCCACAGTTCCCTCTGGTGAATATCGTAGGAAACCCTATGACTGAGCGATGATGCCATGGGACGTCATGGGAAGCAGTGACCATGCTACATCCCGATTACGTCACTAAGTTATGCGATCGCTGACGTCATTACGACGTCACAACGTGGCGTAAACAGCAGGGGCGTAGGTCACATGGTTTTTTTTTGTACCACTTCATTCGCCTGCCGTATTTCGCTCAAGGTGCCGAGCAATGAGCCACCTAAGGCTTTCGCCTTAATAATTAGTAAAGGATTGGAACTTGTGCACTTGAATCTTCGCGACCAACCGGCTTCTGCGCTCCGCCCGAAGCGAAGCGAGCTGTCGCGGCCAAGAGGCAGCTTGCTGACTCAAACGAGGTCGTACATATAGTTTGCTTGTCCCAGACAATGGACCATTTCAATGTCGCCAAGGCCACGTGCCTCCGTGCGCGCGGTGAGAACACGCGCGACTACAAACGAGGAAATGTCGCCGTACAGCGTTAACGTCAACGTGCGTGCAAGCAAAGGGTGCACGTGATAAACACGAGAAGAATGATAGCCGGGCAGGCGTGGTCAAAAGAAAAAAAATTAAAGGAAAAGCAACGGTTATAGTCTAAGTGGTTGCTGAGGGCCGCACGATGGAAGAACATTGCGCAACCGCTACCACCGCTGCGGCCTCCGGTTATAATAATTGTTGGATTTTTGTCGTCCCAAAACCACGATATGATTGCGAGGGACGCCGTAGTGGAGGAGCTCCGGAAATTCTGACCATCTCGTCTCTTAACGCGCACATAAATCTAAGTACGCGGGCCTCTGGCATTCCACCTCCGTCGAATGCGACCGCCGCAGCGGGGGATCGAACCGGTGACAGTCGGGACAGCAGCCGAGCACCATAACCCCTAGACCACCAAGCGGGTGATGCCGGCGGTTGTTCATTGTTTCAGGCTATTTATGGATCTGCCAACCTTGCCGTTTTGTATCAGTAACAACTAAACGAACAACGCTACGGCGTACTCATACCACTCATACGCATGTAAAACGGCTGCGCTGGTGCATTCGTCGTTTCGCGACCTCGTTAATCCATCGTAACGATGTAGGAAACTGAGAAGATATTCGATTAACAGCCCAAGATGGCGACGCCCAGGAATCAAGAATAAAATATTTTTGCATGCTCGAAAGAATGTTCGAAGAAGCTACACTTTTAGTATGCGCATCTTCAGCCGTGGGCCGTAACATTTTATTGCGATCACCTTGGCCGAAGCCTAGGCGGGGTCCGGGACCGTGCCGCCAATTTGCAGGGCACTTAATAAAGTTCTTTGATCTGATCTGAACTGTTAAAATGTGTGGGGCCTGAAGAAGAGCGCCGCTCTCGAAACATACGGACACAGCCACGCCGTCGGCCGAACAAACGAACACTTGTACATTTATTGACTGCCTTTACAATGGAGAGCTCGCCAGCCGAACCTAATACCTAACTAGTACCAGGCTCAATAACTAGATACATAATGCCACAGACACACAGACAACATAACACATACAGTACGACATAATACATGCAATGTACCGCGAATGCAGCGTCGCCGACGTTCGACTCACCACGAGGGCCCGTGGTCCCAACCCGCGGAATCGTACCCACGGGCCTCGCCGAGAGCCGTGCGTCCACGCACGCTGCCGAACCCCAGGGAGACTCGCTGCGGTTCTCTGTGCGCCGGCCTAACCTCTCTCCCGCCAGGCGGCGCTGCTGGCACCACCGCGCTACACCGCGCTAACCCTATGATGATTGATGGAATAGATGGATGCTATGAGCGTCCCCTTTATAACGGGGCGGTGACAAGTGTGCCACCAGGCTCGAAAACAAAAAACAAAAACAAACCCTTTACTCTTCTTTTTCTAAGTATTGGCCTAGTGTCTTTACTTCAATTAAAACTATCTTACTCCGGAAAAAAAAACTTAAAGTTTTCAGCTCCGTTCTCTGCCCTTTACGGCAGAATGTCCTTATTTTTTTTTCCCAATATTTATTTTTGTCCTTTCTCTCTAATTTTCTGCCACCAACACTCTAACCGTCTTTACTTATCTCGCGCGAGCACAGCGCCACCTCTCGCGCGGCGGCTGTTAAAGCTAACTGTGATTAATCGGCGAGACGTGCGTGCGCCATGTGGCCCAAAGGACTTTACAGGGGGGATAGCATGCACGCCCACAAATGTAGAAGCTATAATTGAAGCTACACGTTGGGAAGGTGGAAGAAGGAAAGGGAACGGATGGAAGGTCATGTCTAATGTTAGGCGTAACCATATGCACGATGCCAACGGGAAGGTCCCTTTGCGCCTCGACTACCTCAACTGCTGGAGGTCGTGTTAGTTGAGCAGAAACGCCACGTGTGACGTAATTGATAGGGCGGCACGCCTACGTCGACCCTGGCTCTGGCAGTGGTGATGCTGGCAAAATATCGAGCACCGTGCATGGAGCGGCACGACGTAAAATGACACCGGCCAACTCAAGTTCTACATGTGGCGGTGGCATATCACGTCATGCGCGACGTTTTTTAACACGAAAGTGTTTTATGCTGGGGTCCACCAAGACTTTCATGACGTATTTCCGTCACGGAGGTACATCTGCAAAATGAACGCAATCAGAGGCCAAGAAAAAAAAAAAAACTTTTACATGAAAAAGTTTCGTTGACGGGAGTCGAACCCATGACCTCTCGGTCCGCGATGATGCCTGGCGGGCGTTTAGCCCACTGAGCTACCGCCAAACTTTTTTTTTTTTTAGCTCTACCCCTTTTTTTGTGAGTATGTAAATAGTCTTGGTATGCAAGGCAATAAAGAAAAAAAAAAAAGAGCTACCGCCAAACACATTACGGCGGACACGTGAACGCGCCTTTTATCTTTCACACTTTCCTCTCGCAATGCTCTTGGATTGATGGATGGATGCTATGAGCGTCCCCTTTATAATGGGGCGGTGACATCAGTACCACCAGGTTCAAAAAAAAAAAAAAAAAACACGCGCCTTTGCTACGACCGTCCCATCCGGCGCGTTTCCAATACAAGTTTAATTTCGTCAACGTTTTAACACACCGTGAGGTGGCAGCTTTAGCCCAAACATCGCTCATAGCATCCATCCATATCGAAAAACAGCTCTCCGACGCTCGCCTGGCTGTCGCACCGCGTTCTCCACTCGCCCCGTGAGAAGTAACGGCTAGGCCAGCTAGAGGGACGCGCGTAGCGTTTCTCTTCGCATTTCACGACGCTTTGGAGGAGTGGATATCGACTATCAGTGTTTATTATGTTCTTGTTGATGCCGTATTTGCACGAGGTTGACCATATGCGGTGTCCACGTATATGTTAAGTACTTCAGCTACCGAAAGGGTTAAATCATGATCATGGGCGTTAGTCGTGGGTACGGCGATGTGCCACTAGGCGTCAACGTGAGTGAGATGCGTTCACATCAAGCGGTGATATATCTGCCAAACAACAGCAGACATTGTACAAGCTCTCATATACCAATGTATTAAACAATAAACTACTTCTGTGACGACATGCTTCACTTTCGTGTTATACCGATTCCTATGACGGAGGGATCAGCCATCATTTTTTTCTTACTCAGGTCACCTGACCTCGAGCTGTTGAGGTGCAAATAAACTCTCCCGAAGCCAACAGACAATAGATTCCATATCAAAGGATTGGGGGGGGGGGGAGGGGGTATCTGAAAATTTTAATTCATGTATAGTAATTGACATAAGAGGAAAAGTTAAATTGGATGAAAAAAAAAAAGATAAATCGTTGGTGTGGATCTCTGCACGCTGTATACTGTCGACCGACTTACCTCCGAAAGAGAGGGGGAGAGGTAATCATCTGACTGTGGCGTCACCTGTGAATGTACCGGTGCGTTTTATCCGAGTCTTGTGGATACAGTTCCGAGTCCCTCTGTAGACAGGTGGATTGCAGTTGCCACGACTTTTCTATGTGGTAGCGTGGCAAAGACGAGGACTCACAAGAGGAACATCTGACGGCACCGTTAGCGTGACAGACTATAGAGCACATGGGAAAAAAAAAAGAAGGAACGTCCGACGACACTGTGTGCCGTCGGATGTACCTTTTTTTCTGTGAGCCCTTGTCCTTGCCATACTAATGCAGAAAGTATAAGATGCCATACAAACAAGTCCACTCAGCTATACCCGTAACGACTCGTTGTACTTGATCCTTGTGGGTTGTGCCATGACGTCATCGAAGCTTCCTTTTTTTTAACACCCAGCACAGGGGAACGCCTCACCTTGTTTGCATCGGTTCTATTCAAGATGCACGCAATGGAAGCGGCGAATCGTACAAGGCAGTGGCGTACGTTCAGCTTGCGTGCGTCGCCTCGTGTGGCGAAGAATCTCGCCTGTCCAATAACTGCAGAAGCAACTGGTCGCCCGCCTTCCCTCAACTAGCCAATCGGCAAGCACTGAAAGCTATATGATAACGATGTCTTCAACTCAAAACACTGTGCCGGGAAACTCTACACTGAACAGAGGTCGACGCCCATGGCCGCCGGCGAGCTGCCACTGCAACCGTGAGTGAACTCCTGCCCCAGAACGCACACAGCTCGTCATCGCGCTGTTTCGTTGACACACCGTCTCGTCATTAGCTACGCATCACGCGCTCTTCTCTCTGTTTCAGTCCGCTCGCTTCTAGAAACGCTGTCGCGCACCTGTGGTTAATGATCTCCCGTGGCGTCTTGTCCTCCAGGAATGCCACCCGCTCGCGTATCTCTCCAGAAGGACCCAGGAGGCAGCCTCGATTCCTGGGCAAGTGGCGCCCCGTATAGCTAGCTGCCAGTACTTCCAGGGTGGTTCGCAGGGCAGGAACGTCGCGTTGTGTGGGAGTCGCGGCGATGCGCACGATACGCGGGACGGTGCGCGTCGCCCCCGCACTGTTGTTGTGGGAAAGCATGGCGGAAGCAGGGGCATAGGGCAAGTGCTTCTGTAGGTTTTTAACAACGCACGCGCGCCCGTTGATCGCAGACGACTGTGTCTGTGAACAGCTGAACCGCAAGTGATAAAAAGCCAGCGAAAACGAACAGAGAAAGAACGTGAACACGTTCTCAGGCATTTCCTCCTCCGCACGATCTGTAGCCTCGCCGTCAGCTGTGTTTGTTGCGGTGTCAAAGACAATGGGACGCGAACACGCGCGAGAAGGCTGTGACGAGCCCGACGTTCGATGAGCGACGTCAACCGCGCTCTCACTCCTGGACGCGTTGGTGGGAAGTCAGAGTTATAAGCAGAAAAAGAAGAAGAATGGAAGGCGACGAAGAAGTTGCGGGCTACCGCGTCGTCGAATCTGTGGACAGGCGGCGGTGGAAGCCGTGGCAACGCCGGGCGACACGTGGAAGCGAATGTGAGTGTACGCGTAAGGAAATCGTAGGAAGAAGAAGAGATGCGAATGATTAATGACCAGGAGCGAGGAAGGAGCAATACGGACGTACTTGAGAGGAGGGGGAGGAGGGAAAGGTACATGTCTGCGTGGTCGGAAGAAGAAGAAGAAGAAGCTGCAAATAAACCGCGGCGCCGCCGCAGCAGCGGCATTCCGCCGATCCGCTTGCCCCGTACGCCGGGCGTGCGAAAAAAAGCAGGAGACGAAGAAGAAGAAGGAGAGCGGCTTCGGGCCGAAACGTCATCGTCGCTCGCGAGCTCAGCGCCCCCTGGCGTCGTCTCGTCGCGCCTGAGCGACTTGTCATGAGGATTTGTTGCCGCCGGCTTTGCGGGCGCAGTCGGCGAGCTGCTGCGTGCGGCGACGTTCGCGTCATATGCGTACAGTACATGTCTTTGAAGAACGCGTCGACGCCGGTAGGACGCGCCTTGCAGTTACGTACTTCCTGCCTCCTGCGTGTGTTAAAGGAGCCCAGGATTCCTCCTGGAAAGCGTGGCGTGGAATTACGACCTCCCGAGAGAAACCATACACATATAGACTAACCACTGAGTGTACCGCGGGAAACAAGAGCGGTTGTTATCGCAGACAGTCGTAAACGACTGGCGACCGGTGCAGTATGCGCCATCACATCGGTGCGGTATTCCAGACATTTATCTTTCTTTTCTCTTTTCTCGTACGGCCCTGCAGAAGAGAGGTTCTCCAGTACAGGCCGAGGATCGCGCTGTAAATCAACTCTGCTGACTCGTCTTCACAGTAAGAGAGAAATAAGAGGGCGGATCCCACGTACCGTGCGAGTCGATGTTATGCGAAGCATGCGGCGGGAAGGTGACTGTGAAGTAATTTTTTTTAATGAGCGAAACGTTACAAAATGACGCTAAAGATCTGTATAAACGTTACAAAATGCCGCTAAAGATCTGTATAAATTTTATAAGCACTCATATTTGTTGAAGAGCCGCATATGTGTTATATAACCAGTTGTTTACAGTTGGGTATGGCTGGCAACGGCAACGTGGGTATTATACCAACATCTAAGCTGATATGTAGTGCTTATACTTGTCCCTTATGATGGAGAATGCACGCACGTTTCACGAACCCATGTGCATGTGTGGAAGAGGTTGTTGACAGTTCTTGAACAAGGTCATCATCACCGTGATCAGTGAGCACCAACAGCTGTCATGACTTTTTATCGGATCAGGTCGTGATCGCGGTGACGAGGGGTCCATGTGTAGTGAAGTATGTGGTCTGTCGATAGAGCCGGCGACATGTCGGAATCTAAAGTCACCCTTCGCGTTGGTGAGGTATAGGGCATGGAGGCTGGTAGGCCTGGATAGTGATATATACGTAGACCAACATCAGTGGATGGTGCTTGTCGTATTAGTAGACTACCTGGGCGTATGTGGCTTACGTTGCCTATATAGTCTACAAAGCGGCTGTCAATCAAACTGGCATCATCCTCGGTCAGCATGAGGCCATCGCCCAGCCTCGTAAGATATGAACACTGCGTCGTTCTGGCGGACTAAGTGCACTTTACGGTGCAATGATGTGAATATCATACGTAACTTTCGTTAATGTATTCTTCCGGGTTCGAGCAATGCTTGAATATAGCTTGCTCAATCATAGGAATACAAATGTAACGTTTATTAGACTGCTATAAAAGCGGAGCCAACACTGGAACCGCGGACGTTAATCTGATATGACGCCTGTATCGTAGGAGTATACACATCGTAGGAGTATCATGTAGTGTTTATTGCTTTCTTGTAAAATTAGATAGCAAGCACCACAATCACAATTGACGTTACACCGACATTACCCTGCATAGGCTGTTTGTCCAAACCAGTTTATAGACCTGGCGTGGCTCTGTGGTAGAATACCTGATTGCCACGCAGGATGCTTGGGTTCGATTCCTGCTGGGATCCTAATTTTCATTATTTCCATTCGTCGGGTCAACGCTGCCGATGTCGGTTTTTCTTAACGCTCTACCATTAAATGTCTCTTCTCGCCGTATGGTATGGTATGGATAACTTTATTGATGTCCTGAGGATTCAGTCCAGGACTGATGCGGGCCGCTCCCATGTCGGGACATTCCTGGGTAGATATAAACTGTCAATAACCTGTGGCGCATACCCGTACACCGCGGCCCGTGGTAAACGGGTATGCGCCACACGTGTCTGGAGGAAAGGGTTTGACGACGTACGCCACAGGATTTTCACGCAATTCATGTCATAACCCGACAGTCATATTCGTCCAGTCTTCTTACCTTCCCACACCGATTTTGGTCTACACCAAGTTAAGGAGGCGATCATGAGACCCCCCAGACGTAGGCGGCTAGATAGATAGATAGATAGAAACGCTCAAAGTGGCAAAGGTTCGCTAAGAAATGCTTCGCATTTAAAAGAGAGCATTCTTATTTATTACATCAGGGCAGTCGGGGAACAGGGCGCAAATACTGCACAACGGGCGAGGAGCGCAGCCACACGGGTTTGAGAGAATAAGGGCATTCCTAAAGCATCTACTACTCCTTCCTCTCCATCCTATTCTTTCCAGGCCTTTCGCTAAGAACCGAAGAAGCAAACCACCGAGGCTGAGGTCAAATCCTGCGCACCATGCCGCCACGCCGTGTGTACACAAGTCCAGTCCCGCGAGCCTCGTACACACAGACTCGGCTGCGAAATAGTCAGACTCGCAACGAATAAGAGTGTAGGCCCCATCGAGACTCTCAATCTCTTTTTCGTGGGAAGCGCAAATCGCTCATCGCTTGTCCATCACGTGGACGCGCATCAATGGACGCACTCTCTGCTTGTTTCATCCGCTTCTCCCATCATCTGTACAGCTTGGATCGCTCTCTCTCCAACCAGCGCGCGTGAGCAGAGACGGCGCCTCAGCGGAGATTTTAAAGACGATAGTCTTTCTTGGGGAACTTAAACGCAGAAATTTTGGTCTGTCTGTCTATCTGTATGTCTGTCACCCGATTCAGCCACCCGGCCAAAGTTGAAACACTTGCTTACCGCCCACCCATCTTGAACTGGTGCGGCTGTTCATACTTGTGAACGTTGTCGATCAAAAAAATCACAGCATATCCACGGGGTGAATGATGATGAGTGGGGCGAAGCTACGGAGGGAATCATCTGTAAACCGTGAAACTCTTCCGTGAAATGCGCCCAGTACATAATATAAAGAGTGTGAAACATCGTGTATATATTAAACATCAAACTTTTATTGTACTGTTGGTTTACGTGGTCCCTTCATTATCACTTGTGATCGGTGAAATGCAAGGAAGAAGTCCGCTCCCGAGCGAAAGAGCGCCAAGAGCGACCGCATTCCCCGCTCGCCCTGTGCGAATTAAAGGCAAGGCTAGAGGGAAGACAGGACGCGCGTTCCACGACGCGAGGTCGGTAGCATGCCCAACGAAAGCCAACGGAACGCGATTGTGCAAGTACTCCGGCTTCGCATCGCCTCATGGTTCCATTTAGCGTCCCAAAACCAAACATATTGCTCAAGGTGTGCCTTGCGTTTTTCGTAGAAATAATTTCTTTATCATGTACATTAAGACGAAAAGTTGAAAGCTCACTAGAGTGTATCGCCCGCAAAGTATGTCTTTTAGTGTGATTTAACTCTCGTACGGCAGGGTCCTCGCGCCGTTGCCGGTCCACCTCGCCCGTTGACGATCGGGCGAGGTGGCTAAATACAACTACTACTACTACACTTTAAGAAAAACATCTGGCGTTCTTTCGTTCTGCTTTTACAAAACATCTGGCGTCTTTCGTTGGTTTATTTCATCAATCAACGGCGTTTTGAACAAAATTTTTATTGTTTAATCACGCACAGGAGAAATCTCACCAGGCACTACCTTGGAGGTAAACAATGGCTGCTAATGGCAATGAGAGACAGAAGAAGTCGGCTTTTAGCTAACACTTACACTTCTACCTCTACTAACGTTTCCTACTGGAACATGCCAATGGCTGCTAATGGGGAATGAGAGACAGAAGAATTCGGCTTTTAGTTAACGCGCACGCTGCGAATTTTTTATTGTTCAACAACGCACAGGAGAAATCTCCCACCGGCACCACCTTGGAGGTCAAAGCGTAAGACTTGTTACTCACTACTACGACCACGACGACTACGAGGGACGAACGGGTGCCGCCTTAAGGAGCTTCGCCCCTAAAAGTAAATATTACGCATATCTGAGGCGCAACATCACAAGGTAAGTATTAGGTGGTGTGTTCCTTTAATAGAAAATACATAGATACATAATTCTAAAGACCCTAGTTTCTTAAGCTGCGGCTGCGGCTGCGGCTGCGCTGAAAATGCCATGCTATGCGCACCGACGAACGCCTTCTGCTACGGAGGAAGGAAACCCTCTGCACAAGCTCATGTTTCCCGATGTGTTGCCAGATGGCGTCCATATCTCACGCAGAGTAGACGCAGCGCCTCTTCTATCGTCTTTACACGGCATTTGCAGCGGAGCACGCAGCTACGCGGCCATTTTTTTTGTTCGCGTACTGCTGTTGACCGACCAGCGAGGACTTCGTTGTGGCGAACGCCGTATGTACGCATCCTCTCTTGTGACAGGGCCGGATTCTGCTCGAGAAACACGTTATGGCGCTTGCATCCTGACTGGCCGTGGAAAGCTATTAAAGTTACAAAGCGGTCTTGTTGGTATGGCGTATCGTTTTAATAAGGCGAAAGCGTCAGATGCCTCATCAAACGCGAAAATTGACCGGCGTCCTGCGTGGGCGTGCCCCGTCGGCGGCGACAACATGAGTGATGCAAAATCATCACGTGATTAAGTCATCATGACGTCACAGGTCGCCAAAATGTGTGACGTCATCTTGACGCCATTGTGATGTAACGTCATATGATGACGTCATCACAAGACATCGTAGCTTGGTCAAAGGTGGGCCGATCACGTCGTCCTCCTCCTCACCCTCACTTCCCTTTCCCACCCCTTGCGATACTATACTGTACATGGCTATGCTTGCTATCTCTTTTTTCTATCTCTTTTTTGCCTATGTTTCTTTGTATCTCTTTCTCTCTCTCTATTTCTTTCTCGGGTGTCCTAACCTTTCCTCTCTTTTTTCTTTCTTTCTTTCTTTCTTTCTCTCTCTCTCTGTACTCATTCTCGCGCTTACTTTATTTTTCTCTCTTTCTTTCTGCATTTCTCTCTCTGTCTATCTCTTTCTCTGTCCTTCTATCTTTTCCTCCTTTCCCCCTTTCCTTATCTCTATTTCCCTTCTTCTCTTTCTATATATATATATCTCGGTACTCGTTCTCTCGCCTTCTATCTTCAGGGCGACAAATCGGCGCACGTGTTCTTTGAGCGAAGCAGAAGATGGAGAGGAGGACGAAGAGAGTGCGTGCCTGTTCATGTTTCCGACGATGAAGCCATGCTAACAAGCTCAAGTTGACACCCTCCTAAAATAGATGATGATCATAGCTTTGGGATTTAACTGACACAATACGCCCGTCTTAAACAGCGCCACTCTTAACAAGAGCTCATTAAACGATTTTGTGCGCTCTCTGCACACACGAACAGTATACAGCGTCACGAACTTCGACCACTGGCATAGCCGAGTTTTTTTAAAGACGATAGTCTTTCTTGGGGAACTTGGACGCAGAAATTTTGGTATGTTTGTCTCTCTGTCACACGATTCAGCAACCCGGCCAAAGTTTAACCACTTTCTGAAGGCCCAGCCATCTTGAACTGGTATCGCCGTTCATACTTGTGAACGTTGTCGATCAAAAACCAAATGTTACGCATACCTGAGGCGCAGTATCAATACGTAAGTATCATGGTGTGTTCCTTTACTAGAAAATACATAGATACATAATTTTAAAGACTCTAGTATTTCTTGCGCTGCGCTGAAAATGCTAGTGTTTTTTGGGCTGCGCTGCAAATGCGATGCTAGGAGCCAGATGCTGCGATTCAACATAGAGGAGGAGAACTCATATAGTACGGCCGGCAGAAGACTATCGTCTTTCGACGACATTTGCAGCGAAGCACGCAGATACGCAGCCAATTTTTTCTTTCTTTTTTGGGGGGAGGGGGGCGTGGGGGAGGTAGGTTGGAGGCTCCAACACTTCTTCCCCCCGAAAATTTTCAATTCAGTATGTGTATAATTTACACACGTTTACCGGAAAAGCTTTCCGACTACGCCCCTGCATTAGACCAAAAGTACTACGTAGAGGCGGCCACGATTTGAAGTGCGCGCATGCATCCATGGACGCAGGAGGTCCACGCACGTCTCGTTGGAGCGTAATGGAAATGTCTGGCAGCTTTTCTTTGCTTTCTGTTTTAACGCGATAGTGTTAAAACAGAAAGCAGACATTTCGGTGTCGGCTTCGCCTTTGGTTGTGAGCGAAAAATCGAGGTTGATGCAAATAAAAAAAGTAATCAAAGATCTTCGGTTAGAGTGGGACCGGGGATTCGAACCTGCAACTCCTCGCTCCGTGACGCGATGCATTTAGTTGCTCGGTCATCACGCATACATCCTCGAACGTACTAACGGTGAGCTATTTATATACACCATATATAGCGTTGGTGGTACGCAAGTTAGGCAAAACTTTGCCAGTTTTGTTCATTATGGTCGATTGGCCGATATTTTTCTCCTTGCCTGCACAACCCCCCCCCCCCCCCCACGTCTTTTTGCCGTCCGGCCACCGCCGCGCCGGCTTCGTGCAACTCGGTCCTCCGCCTCAAAAGGGTTGAATACGGCCGCTCCAGGGACCGAAGTGGTTTTCGTGCTGTCAAAACACGGCCGCCGGGGCGTTTCTTCTCTGCTTGAGGAGTGATGGAATGCAGTCCTCGCATGCGGGACGATGTTATCGCATGCACTCTTCGTGCGACGGATATTTCCGGCTCGTTTCATCTCTCTTTCAGCCGCGTTCGTTACCAGCGCTTGCGTGTTTTACTCGCTCGTAGAACATACGATGCGCGGGGCGATGTTATCGATTTGAACTTTATACGAAACATGACGGCGACGGCAAAAACACGCCGAGAGTGTCTGTATAATTGCTATCGCAACAATTGGATAACAATGCCATAGCGGCTCTTGTACAGGCTACCACGAGCCTTCGGCATAATTACCATTTTTTTAGTATGCCTCCCTCACCATATTCTTTGAAGGGTGGAAACTTGGGCATGTTGGTAGGACATAATATAAGTAAGAACAGTGTAACAAACAAGAAATGGCGAGGAACACCCCACACTATAGTCCCTGTCGTTAACGGGTATGTACATACACCCTAAGGGTGATTTAAAATAGCTTACGCAAAGCTCTGCGTTAGCGTTTGCCGCCACTGCGCACGCGTCGCACGCTAACCTCTTGTGGGCCGCCGTTAAGTGACGGAAATAGCGGGCGATCGCTAACATAGCGTATACGCTATTCTAAAACTGTCAGAGGAGGGGGCTTACCTTTTTTTTTTTTCCGCCCCGGCTGGCGCTGTTCTGTCTTTGCCGTTTTTTTTTTCGCCGATATTGTTATCAGTACCCAACAAAATTCCCTGTATTTTCTTGTTGTGTTGCTCTTACATTCAATACACCATATTCTTGCTGGCCGCTTAAAAGGGACACTAAAGTGACAGAACGAATCGGTTTGAATTGACAAATTGTACTCTAAAAATGCTAACGAAGGTAATTTCACCATTATAGGTTTGTTAATAGGGTAGAAAATCAAGGTCAATGTTTCATTTGAAGATTTCGAGCCGAAATCTACGAGCGTAACGTCACGGATTGCGAAGTGTAGTAAGTTGGTGACATTGACTATACGAAATTTCCTGAAACTTGGTACGTGAAGTCTGCGGCTCCATCAGAGGACAGTCTACTTCATTCTCACCGTTTAGGAACTACGCAGGGCCTACGCCGTCAATATCTACGACGTCACGGCGACTGGTGCGGAAATGATCCAGGTGACGTCGCCACCCGCAGTTTCTTTTCGCGCGTTTTCTCGCATACCAAGCGTCTTCTCGCGACAAGCGTGGTTGGTTTTGGTGCTGTGAAAGAGTAATTCACTAATATGATACAAATCGTTTTTCTCCTTAGTGTCCCTTTAACTACGGGGCCGTTTATCCTCGAGGCGGACACATGTAGCGCGCGTACCGTATCTTCACCGAAGACGAGGTGCCCGGAGCGGTCGCAGCTTCCAAAGTCATGCACCGGCGATGAAGCACGGGCAAACGGAGTAAAAAAAAAATAAATAAATGACGAGAAGCGAGCTGCGTTGCTCGAGGCGGTGTCCGCGGGAGAATTCGTAATCGCTCATGCGTCGATTGCCTCGGTGAACTGCCGGCCGCGCCGCTGCAGTTTCGGTCGTACTCGCTTTGTCTTGCGTTTGGGCGGCTGGTCGTATAGCACTGAGCGTCCGAGTGTATGGCGCATACCGGACGGAGCTGGACCGCTCCTTTGTGTGTTCCCGCTGAAGCCGCAGCGCTGGGTATTAAAGCGCGGACGCCCAATCGCCACTGTTTGCTCTCGCGCGGAGTGTTTCGAGGCCACGCAGTACTGCCGGCAACAACTGCCTATACAAGCTCGGTCGGTGTTCACGGCGGGAAGACGTTGCGTTCCGACGAGCCGATCTTGACCGGGACGGTTTTTCGATTGAGGCGCGCCTCGGGACGTCCGGAACGCCTTGTGTATGCACAGTGCGTGGCGGCGGCCTTGTGTGCGTGCTCGCGCTTGCTTGCACCGACGGTAATTCGCAGCGAGCCTCGCCTTGTTTCTCGGAACCCCGGTGCGCGGTGATGTCTTTAAGCGCGTTTGACCGGCGAGCGCTGTGTTCCCATCATTCTGTTCCGGCGCTTTACAGGCCAGGCCAGATTGACAAGGGCCGGCCGCGCGGGGTTAGATGCTTTAAGCAAACGCGCGTTAAAGATAATTTTTGTGGGATCGACGACCCGTCGGAAAGATGGTGGCTCCTACATTGAGGTCCTGGTGGAACGTGATGGAACGTAGTCGAAACTGTGATGGAGAGTTGCTAACGTGAAGCATTCTTTGGCATGTTTGAGAAGGAGATCTGAAGTGACTCTCCATTGACCTTAGAACGACTCTGCAATAAAGATGTACTATTCGCCAGTAGAATAGAGTAGAAAAGGGTCTAATAGCTTGAAAGTGATAAGTCCATATCGAGCATACGTTCCATGCTGCACACCAAGCGCACCCTCTCCGTTCGAGCCAACACTTCGTTATCTTCTTTCTTCTTCACTTCTTTTAACACCACCCGAAAGTTGTGATAGTTGATACGGATTCATGATAAGCGATGCTAAGAGTGCGGACTCGGCCACAGGAGATCTGGCATATTGATAGTAGCGGCAGCGCACGCGTGAGTCAGCCGTCGATTAGCTTGCATAAAGAAGTCAAATGGCCTTCTAGTTATCTCTCGCGTAGACCCGCACGTGAGCAGGATTAGCAGGTGGTGCTCTACACCTCCGGTTAAGCCTCTTACGACGACTAATCCACCAGGATTTTTGTGTACACTAGAAGAATAAACACAGTTCGAGTTAAAATTGCAAAACGACGTCCCGTGTTGCTACTTCGCTGCACGGTGTGACGCCTTGCAGTGAAGCCAAAGTGCGCCTCACTAGCGGGGGCACACTTAGACGACGGGAATTATCTTCCTTCTTTTAAAGACACCAGTTCGTTGATTTCAAAATGTCTTATCTGCACATCGCATGCAGTGTGGCCGGTGCACGTTGCATCCTGTCGACTTTACGCCAGGGCCATCTACTTAGTCAGGCGAGTGTAAAACGCAGAAACGCTTTTACGATGCTTAGGTGATCTGCAAGAACTACGTTATGATTGACGTAAGAAAGGTAAGTTCTAGTGAATGTGGAACGCAAAGTTCGTATTTAGGGCGTCACAGGTCTAAAATTTGTTAGTTGGTAAAAAAACGCGCGCGCACGTACGGACACACACACACACACACACACACACACACACACACACACACACACACACACACACACACACACACACACACACACACACACACACACTCACACACACACTTGCATACAAACGGAGTATGAGAGAGCGTGAGAGAGAGAGAGAGAGAGAAAGCGATAGGAGGCAGGACACATTCTAAGGTAAGCACTTGGTTCTCAGTGAGACAACCTTATCGAATATCCTACGAAATACATGGCCTTGGTCTAGGCCGCTCATCGGGCAGTAGAGAGACCCTATCTCTCGGTAGCGTCATGGGCCTGCTGTATCGCCCAGAGTTAATCTGCCTCGTCTTTTCGCCTGCGTGCTTTATATGTGACGTGATCGGCTGCGTTCTTGGAAGACGTCGCAGACGATTATGACTGGCAGGGCGACAGCGAAAAAAAAAAACCGGGATGACTTTTTTTCTTGTTGCTCTCTGTATCCCTGCCGTATTCAGACGCGTGAAGATGTTGTCGGACTATCTTTAATGCCCGAGTAACCGCCATCACGTGACAGTTCTCGGTGCCAACGTATCCACTTATATATATGTATATATATATATATATATATATATATATATATATATATATATATATATATATATATATATATATATATATATATATATATATACATATATATATATATATATATATATGTGTGTGTGTGTGTGTGTGTGTATACAAACACACACACTGTGGTGTGGGTCTGCTTCACGCATCCGTGCGTGTTACATACACCCAAAGAAAAAAACAAAAACAAAAGAAACCTCGAGACGGCACCGCGGGGTTCCACGAGGCGGTGTTGAGTTTGCCACAACGGGAAACGAGCCGTAAACAAAGGGAAGCGTGATTTAAAGGTCCGCCCGCTCAGAACAAGCAAAAGAAACAAAAAGAGAGAGCGTGAGACAGAGAGAAGAGAAAGATACAATAAGAGTTAAGAACGACAGCGGGGGCACTCCGTAGGTGGCAGCCGGAGTGAGGGGGGGGGGGGAGTTGAGGCAAAAAGATGAGATGATTGAGGAAACGAGGGGAGCAGAGACAATGTGGTGAGAGCCGGCGGGGGAAAGGGGACCGCGGCAGCGCGCACCAGAAGACGAAAACCGTAGCATTTCGGACCGGAAGGCGGCAATTACGCTCATCGCACCACTAACTCCGTTCTGCATATGAATGCGCGCGCACAGTTTATGCGCCGTACCCTGCGCCGAGACCTTTTTATACTTAGTGGGTGCCGCCACCCTGCGTCACCGTCGCTACGGGCTACTAACTGAGCGGCACTATACTCCTGCACCGAAGAAGGACTCCACATACAGACCCCTCTATGCAGGTTGGGAAGACATTGTGGGGTAGGGGAGGGCGCAGGGGATCGGGGGGGGGGGAGGGAAGGGGGGTTATCCTCTTCGCTTGGTTTACCGTCTTGTTGCCCCCCTGCCTCTGGCCTATCATTCATTGTTCCTCCCACCCCCGCTTCGATGTGTAGCGTCTTGACTTTTGGCTTGTATTGTCTCGGGCCTTGAGCTCTGGGCCTGGCAGTGAAGCGGATGTTCATGCGCTAACGCATACAGAGGACGGGGCAGGCGCAAGCTTTTGGAAGCTATAGCTATCGCGTGATTCGGGTTAAAGAGCGTAGCGCTGCAGGCGTGCTCTTTAAAAGGACGCCGTCCCGCACGATGGATCTATGTGCGTGCGCACGGCATCTGTTTGTTTCGTGGTTTTCTTGCACACAGTTCACGATGTGATGCTGAAGTACAGTTGCTTCATTACGGGCATTATTCAAGCTATGCCATGGACTCCACACTGTTCCAGTCACTGATTACGTAATGACGTTAGTGATGACGAAGAAATGATAGGGCGCGTTGCTTTTCGCCGCCCTAGCCGTCTGAAGTTACGGCGGCTGCATTTACGTAGCCCTATCCCTTCCCATCATCTGTAATCTGTGACAGTGGGGATAAACATTGCTCGCACGTATACTGTTATCTCTCTGCGATGCAGCAACAGATTCAGCGATCGATCGAAAGCTCAATCTCCTAAGCCATGACATGTTTGAGGCAAGCTTTCTGTGCACACTGTAGTGTAAACCCAAGAACCGGGAACAGGTATGCAGTCGATTCGCCCTGTATCAAGGGGCGCCATTATCGTCATCACTGTCATAATCATCAACCTCATCAAGAGACACTCAAGTAAGCGTTGGAGACGGGCAAAAAACAGCTTAGATATTGCGGCGGCAGGAAGAGGAAAACGTCAAGCGCAGCTAGGTTTTACTCTGAAGTAATGTCGTTTACATTATACAGCGTGGGACAAACTTATTTGGCAAACCTTGCTATTTAAAAGGAGATGCTGTGGAAATTTAGATCGTGCACCCGGATTGTATATGTACTGTGTTCTTTCGTTCTTAACTTCCCAGTAGCTGGAACAAGCTGTCGTAAACAGGTGGAAATACAGTGGGCAGGAGACTGTGTCCCTGAAGGATCCGGTTATCTAACGCAATGACTACTCTGTATAGCCAAGGAAGGCACTTAGCTGTAGCCTGCATTAGTATATGCCTTAGGGTACACATATACTTACCCGTGTACTGTGCGATGTCAGCGCCCGTTAAAGAACACCAGACGGGCGAAATTTCCGGAGCCATCCACTACGGCGCCCCTCATAATCATATCGTGGTTTTGAGACGGAGTATCCCACATTAAACATAAACTCATTTATAATTTAGATTAACAGGACAGGACGAAACGAGGACAACCAATCTGCTAACCCAGTTGACTAAACATATTGCTTGCAAAGCTGGCCGTCTTCTCCAAGCCTCAGTCTAAAATAAAAATAACACGTCGCTGTTGAAGCGGCACATGTTTCTGACAGCCAATAAACGGGCGCGCACGCCTGAACACGAGAGCATGTTTGAAAAACATTTAAATATGCGAGTCACCGTGGTGCGCCATTCGCGTTATTGTCAGTGCTCCCGGCACTGTTCGTGTCATCACCCATTGAACCGATGAATGAACCTATCGTTAAACCTCTCCTGCAACAAGACAGGCGTCTTCAAAAAGCAATCTCCGGGTACCACTCGTCCCTGACGACACCGTCGAGCGATGCATACTCAGCGAACAAGCACCCTTCTTAAGCCTAAACGTTCAATCGATGGTTTCGCGAAGCGTCTTACTGGACTTCACGCCCCCAATGCGAAGTGCGCGATCTTTAAGTGGACCCACTGCGCACCCCGAGCGGAGAGCAGTATCCGGGCTGCCGAAACGTCTCGTGACTCCCAACCCATCAATAATAAGCTCTTCACTCTACTGCTGCATGTGGGGGGGGGGGGGGGGGGGGGGGGGTTGAGTACTTTCTCGCCTGCTATTGCGCGTCCGCTCACAGCTTTCTGCAATGCCACGCCCCCCCCCCCCCCTTTGCACCCTCTCTCCCCGGCTTGTCTTGGCTCGTTTCCCTGGATTGGCCCTGGGATTGTCGCGAACGCAAGTTACGCGCGTCGTCTGCGCTTTCGTCTTCTGATTTTCTTTTTCCCAAAGCAGAAGTCGTAGTAGGTGGGGGGTGGTTAGCGGATGTGTGGGTGAGTGCGGAAGGAGCCAGAAGAGCGTGACTTTGAGGCAAGAAGCGCGCGGCCATGCGCGCGCTTTAAAGACCTCTCACGCCCGCCGCTACCGTGCTTTGTGTCTCGCTCCTTCTTCACTCCTCCGAGTTCGCCTTCTTTTTCCTTCAGACGGCGGAGTTTCTGCTTTTTTGAGCACGTCTTGGCACGCGAGTTTTTCCTGAAGCGGGCAAGAAGAACGGAAATGGGAGCGACCCGAGACGGCTCGTCTTGACTTCGTGGCGAGAGTGGTGGAGCGGAAGCGGAGCGCAGTGAATGACTTTGTCTTCGCGCTCTCACTGACTTCGTGGCGAGAGTGGTGGAGCGGAAGCGGAGCGCAGTGAATGACTTTGTCTTCGCGCTTCTGCCTCACTTACCGGGACTCCCTCGTAGGACGGGAAAAACAAAGGAGTAAAGAATAGACAAAACCGTAGCCGAGACGAGAACGAAACGAACAAGCAGCAAAGCGAAGACAGTGGCTGCTGTACTGTACTTGGAGGCCTCGTTGAAAGTCAGCACACTGCGCGTTTCCCCTATCGAGAGAGAGAGAAAAAAAGGGGAGGGCACGTTCTGCCTGTTACGCGGCGGTGATTCGGTCTCAGAAAGTTGTGGAACGCACAGCTTCCCCACGTATGTAACTGCATTGCGCGAGCGTCGACCGAACGCTGTGTCAGCGCATCAACGGCCTTAGTGAACGAGAGCGGCAGCTGTACGCGCAGGCGTACAAAGCATCTCCGATGCAAGCGCCGTCTGTTATGGGCTGTTCCTTTCAGGAATGTTCACGCCCCATCATAGTGTCTAAGTCTCTTTAAAAAAAAAAAACGAATAGAAGGAGAGCAAAAGTATTGGTACATTGGTATCTGTGACTGTGCGCAACGCGCGCCTCAGACAACAAAGGCAGGGAGTGTTTCCTTCTGAAATTTAAAAATGAAACTTTGCCCTTGATTTTCTCCTCTATTAATAAATGTATGATCGCGAAATTAACGACATTAGAGTTCTCAGAGCACAATTTATCCAGCTAAACCGATTCATCTTTTCTCTTTAGTGTCCCTTTAAACCAAGGTACGCCACCCGTCTGTGTTCCAACATTCTATTCCTTTGAGGTATTTTCATTGGTGCTTATTAATCGAAAAAATGTTCGGTATTCTTAATAAGTACTATTCGATTCGAGTACCGAATCGAATAGAATGCTGTTGGATTCGTTATTCGCAATTTTCGAATATTCGCACACCCCTAAAAATTAGCGTTCGTTAAAGCTGACTTCTGCAGTAGGGGGCGTTGTGCGGATAAGCCGGCTTCATTGACCATCTTCGTTCTATAGGCAAAAGCACACGAACTTTAATTATTATGAGCGTCCATTGAGGAAGTGATACTCCTCTATACGTATTATCCTCCCAGGCAGCACACCACATCGGGCCGATATTGGTTTTACGGCGGCTGTGAGCGGCCCCACCTCGGGCCAGCGTTACCAGCCTGGCGCCGATATCGGCGGTGCCGTTGACCTTCGCCGGCAAAATTGGGCCGATCTTGCCGCCTTTTAGCCGATGTTGGGCTTTCACCGGCAACATTGGGCCAAGTTTTCCGGCGTTCTGCCGTCTTTCCCGCCGATATCGGCTTAGCCGATTTCTTTCACCGGCAACATTGGGCCGAGTTTGCCGGCGTTTTTGCTGTTCTTCCGCCGATATCGGCTTAGCCGATGGCTTTCACCGGCAACATTGGGCCGAGTAGTAGCCGCCGTTTTGCCGTACTTTCGCCGACATCGGCCGAGCCGATGGTTTTCACCGGCAACATCGGGCCCGAGCATGCCGTCATTCTGCCGTGCTTCAGCTGACATCGGCGGAGCCGATGGCTTATCGACGATGTTGGAACTTTCTTGTCTCCCTTCAGACAGTTATACATGCCCTGTTGAGAACGTCCTCCTGCGTCGCGGCGCTCCAAAAGTCCTCGTCACCGACAGAGGTACGGCTTTTACGGCAGAGCTAACGCAAACCATCTTGAAATAGAGCCACACAAGTCACCGACGGACATCACCCGTAGGCGAATGGCCTCACCGAGCGGCTAAATGAAACCCTCGCCGACATGCTGGCAATGTACTGTACGTCGAACACATGACATGGGACGCCATAATATCTTCCGCACATAACCTGAAGTTAACAAGGCAGTGTAAGAAACGGCGCACATATCACGCCGTTCAAAGTAGTTCACGGAGGCCCCTCAACGACGCTGGACGCCGTGTTGCCGGCCGTCAGTGACGAGAATAACCTCGACGTTGCGCTCTACCTTCAGCCCGCCGAAGAAGCCCGGCAGCTCGCCCGCCTAGGATACAATCGTAATGCAATAGAGCATTAGGCGCTTGAATATTTGTAGCTTAAGCTGCAGAATGCCGCTACATGGATTGCTGTACTAGCACAAATAACAAAGTTCAAATATTGTACCGTGCTAATGCCGCACGTACGACTCGGGGCGCGAAGTATCGCCGACTGAATAGCTTGCATTCTCTTATTAGTTTCTGCTATGACAATGACTAACAACTATCACTAGCACAGTCACTTTTCTACCAAAAAAGGTGGTCTTTAGAAGAATAACTGACTCAAATTAGATGGCCACTTCGTTGACCAGCTGTTCAACGCTATCAAAAAATGTTGAAACGTTATAACACATACCATTAACTTCATGGGCCAAATTCGAAGTACTTTTGTTTTGTAAATGTGTTTTGCCACTGGTCGGCCGACTTGACTAATGTATCCAGCATCAAAATTCACCCAAACATTACCGCACGAATGCTTTTAGCGGAAGTTTTATGTGAATACTAATTCTCTGCATAAATCGAGCCTGTCATCATATTTATAGCGCTATATCCTTTCAGCCGCTGAATGTGTGGCGCGAGCGCTCATATACTACACGGACAGTTTCCGATCTCTGTGTTTACACATATTTACTCACGCGCGTGTTTGGGTCAAGCGTAACAAGCGCATTTGCTTCAGTGATGTCACATAATTTTACTTTATGAAAATAGTAAAAAGCTCAGCAAGGCGTGTTGCTGAGCTAGTTGGTTCATTACTTGAGAAAAATAGGTATGGTGCAAAAAAGACCGGACGAAGTGAAGACACGTTTTGTCGTTTGAATGTTTCCAAATCAACTAGCCCGCTGACCAACTTTAACGAACTGACAAACACGTGTTTGCCACGCGTTTGTCAGTTCGTATTTGCACTTCGTTGCCGTCCATTTTGTGACATACATATCTTTTTCAAGTAAAAATCTCGCTCAACGATTGCTTCCCACGTGCTTTCAGAAACAGTCGCATAAAATTATTATTATGGCACGTGAAATACGATGAAAAATGCGGCTCCAACGTGGTGTACGTTTTCATGTAGCGACATGTGGCAACAAGTGATGCATCGAAAATTCGACGAACGCCTTTCTCAAACGGCATGCCCATAGACATGCTGGGGGGATCGCACACCATTGTGGTAGGCTGAGCCGTGCTTTCAAGAAGGGAGAATTCGACTTTTTTTTTCGTCTTCTTCAACCTCTACTCCACCCCCCACCCTCCCTCCCTTCCCCTCGTTCAGCGTCATTGTCGCGAAACTCGCTTGACCAGGCAGGGTAGGGTGGCCGTCCCGACGGAGGGACAATCGTAGCTGCGGGAGCAGGTTTTTTTCACTCCGACCAGCAGAATTCTTCAAGAAGTGCGGTGTGTGGACATGTGTGGTGGAAAGTCAAAATCGTGCACGAGACGGATACGCGGCAGGATTCCGGCATTGTTTTCGGCAGAGATCACCGCAGCGAGAAACCAGTGGCCCCCTGCTTCCATGTTGAACTCGCTCACCTCATATAAGGCCACGTGTTCACTACTGTTACGTGTCATCAGATTTTTGTTCTCTTCTTATCGCGTATTTTCTATTGACCATCGTGTTTTGTGTATTCTGATATGGTGCGCTTGCATTTTTTATTCGCTCGTGTTTTTAGCGATCCAACGGGCACACGTGAGTGGTTTTTATGCACGATTCCTTTCTGTTACAATCTTACCTTTAGATTAGGAATGCGTGCGTGTCTATCTTGTTTAGATGTAGAGTTCATGGGATCTTGTTGTACCGCTCGCAATGTTTTTCGCGTCGCGTGCAGCAGTTTATCCATCTTTTGGCCCTTAAGTTATCACTGAAAAATTGCAATTTCCGCTTATAGGATAACGCTAATTTAATTGCCAGTCATGTGTTGCGAATGCCTACCGTTCCTTGGTGAATTTAATAAAGGTCGGGGGGGGGGGGGTGCTCCTCTGCTCCTAATTAGCTCACGCGTTGCACAATCTTCTAGTCTAGTTGCCACTCTTAATCTCGCTTTTCCGGCAAGCCGCCTAACATTATCTTTCTTTTCTTCGGGTCCGTCTTTAATCCTACTTTGAATGCTGCTTTCGTTTACATCTCCAGAATTTTTTTCGTGATTCGGCACCGTCGTTACTGAAAAGCGCGATATCGTCCGCAAAACGCAAGTAGCTAAGATATTCTTCGTTAATCCTTATTCCTATTTTTGCGCGTTCTAGTTCTTTCAATATTTATAGTGAATGTACCGCGCATAACGTTGATGAGATTGTAACTCTTCGCATAGGCGTGCGCACAGTGGGGCAGGGGGGCGGCCGGCCCCCGTAGTCACCTAAGAAGAGGTGGGCGCAAGGTCTGCCAAACACATTGACTTAATAGGGAGGGGGGGGGGCGCCGCGATTAACCTTCGCCCCCCCCCCCTCTGAAGGGGAACCCTGCTCACGCCTATGATTTTGCGCCTGACCCCATTCTCGATTAGGATTGTCCTGCTTTTTTTTGAGGAATACGGTGGCTGTGGGGTTGTTTTAGATGTTGGCTACGGTATCTATAAATGTTTAGATATTCCTTTATGGCATAATTATTCCGGAACTGCTGGCGTGTGCTCATACCTGTGAATAAATTTGTGTTTATCACCTTGCAAATGTGTTGCTCCTTAATTTCTCAGACGCATGCGTAGTTGGTGCAGCAGGCCTTTCATCAATTTAGTTGTGTTAGAGACAATATTGACTTTCGTTCTCGGCCTTGCACGGTTCGACAGAATTGTGGGTCTTAATCGCACACTAAGACATCAGTGGAGCAGTCGTTCTAATTAGGCAGCATTTTTCGAATATGGCACCAATGGTAGTCGATGAATGCCGTTGGGCCGCGAATAGTCTATTTTAGCGCTGCTGATTTACAGTACAGTAACCACAGTAATACCGAGCTGCCGTGGTCGGCACGCAGCCATTTTACTTTATAACACGTGTATCAGCCTGCCTGATCAAGTTACTTTACGCATCGAGCAACTACCGCCGGTGTCCCCATATAAACTAGGTGCAGACCACGACGGTACAGTACTACCGTACTTAACGCACGGTAAGCCACCACTGCTAAAACATAATAACGGGTGTAAACGGTCACGCCGGCGGCTACCCGACGTCGGCGGGGCCGACACCACGCCAGCATCGGCTAGCATACATAGGCCCAATGACGGCTTGCCATCATCGGCTGAATAACGGCAGGCCCGTCTCGGACCGACGCTGGCTAGCCCACGTCGGCCCTAAGCCGGCAAGCCCGCATCGGCCCAACGGCGGCTAGCCCACGTCGGCCCGAAGCCGGCAAGCCCGCATCGGCCCAACGGCGGCTAGCCAACGTCGGGCCGATGCGGGTGAAAGTAGCGCGAGCGTGATTTGCCGACGTGGGGCCAATATGACTGCCGTCATTTGCCGACGCTGGGCCAAGATCGGTCCAATGGTGGCGTGCTGCCTGGGCTATGCTGTAGAACCGGCGCATACGGCGTAGGAGGAGCAGGAAGGAAATGAATGAAAGGCAGGGAGGCCAACCAGACGCGCCTCCGGTTTGCTACCCTACACTTGGGGGTAGGAATGAGGGGATTAAAACAAAGAAAGAAGAGGAAAGAAGGTAATGTCAGGGTATATATATATGTCCATTACACGCCTACAAGCGATCGCTCAACCCGGTCGACGTTAAAAAAGATTACATCATCTCCCACTAAAGGGAAACATGTGGGGATGCGAAGCAGCGCATCGGTCGACTGAAGGTTCCGTGATTCCGTGATTGCTCCATAAAGAAAGCGACAGAATCCCAATAAAGAAGGGCGTACGGGAGGGACACACGATCTCTCCAATACTATTCACCGCGTGTTTACAGGAGGTTTTCAGGGCCCTAGATTGGGAAGAATTAGGGATAAGAGTTAATGGAGAGTATCTCAGTAACCTGCGATTCGCTGATGACATTGCATTGATGAGTAACGGGGGAGACGAATTACAGCCCATGATTACTGTACTGGATAGGGAAGTAGAAGAGTAGGTCTGAAAATTAATATGCATAAAACTAAAGTAATGTGGCACAATCTTGGCACAGAACAGCGCTTTGCGATAGGTGGGGAGACACTGGAAGCTGTAAAGGAGTACGTCTACTTAGGACAGGTAGTAACCGCGGAGCCGAACCATGAGAGTGAAATAACTAGAAGAATAAGGATGGGATGGGCTCATTCGGCAAGCATTATCAAATCATGAATGGTAGTCTACCACTTTCCCTCAAGAGGAAGGTATATAACAGTTGCATCTTACCGGTACCTATACCTACGGAGCAGAAACCTGGAGACTTACAAAGAGGGTTCAACTTAAATTGAGAACGACGCAGCGAGCGATAGAATGGAAAATAATAGGTGGAAGAGAGCAGAGTGGGTCAGGGAACAAACGGGGGATAAGGATATCAGAGTTGAAATCAAGAAGACATGGATATGGGCCGGGCACGTAGCACGTCGGCAGGATACCGGTGTCATTAAGGTAACTGACTGGATTCCAAGAGATGGCAAAACGCGGTGAGAGGGAGACAGAAAATTAGGTGGGTAGATGACATTAAGACGTTTGTAGGTATAACGTGGCAGCAGAAAGCACAGTACCGGGTTGATTGGCGGAACATGGGAGAGGCCTTTGCCCTGCAGTGGGCGTAGACAGGCTGATGATGATGATGATTGCTGAGAGAGTGTAAGGGGGAGAGGCCACAGCGTCTTACCCAGCCCCTTACACAGGCTCGAACGCGCTAGCGCGCGCCAGCGCGTTCTCACTAGGATACAATGCGTTGGTTCATCGCGCGTCTGCAGAATCTCGTTCCCCGACGCCATCAAATGATTGCTCAGAGAGTGTAAGGGGGAGAGGCCACAACGTCTTACCCAGCTTCTTACACAGGCCCGAACGCGCTAGCGCGTGCCAGAACACAAGGTTTCCGAGCGGACGGTCGCGAATGGAAGGACGGACACAGCCCCGAGCAAAAGCTGTTTCGCATCTAATACAATACCAATGCCCACGTCGCTTTGCAGGCCTGCGACGCGTAGGGCCACGATCCGAGAATCTTTCCTTCTGAAAAAGGTCTGTCGTCTAGTTTGTTCAGGACATGGCGTAGAACGTTGCGTTCGCTCACAAAACGATCGCAGAAACACAGGAGACGTTCTATTGTTTCGTCACTGTTGCCCGAGTCGCATCTGGAGGTGTCTGCCATTTCTATGCGATAAGAGTATACGCCTTCGTGAAAGCCACTCCTAACCACAGGCGGCAAAGTAAGGCTCCGTCACGGCGGGTGAGGTGCGGTGGAATTTGCAGCTTCCTCGATGGGTCTAGTTTACGTAGACGACGGTTCCCGACACTGGGGTCGCTCAACCAAGTTTGCGACATTTCGTCAGCCAACGAGCGAAGTCCCCTTACAGCGTCTATTCTCGACAATGGTACTGGGGTTGTCTGGGCGTCCTCGCGGGCGGACCGGGTGGCATCATCAGCAAGATCGTTACCGACAATGGCACAATGTCCCAGCAGCCATTGGAATACAACGGGATGTCCCTTCGACAAAGCTTGCTGAAGGACTTCTCTCGCTTCGTTAACATAACTGCTCGTGCACCCTTCGTCGTAACGCAAGGAACCCTCTATGATGGTTAAGCTGAAACTACGTACCCATATTAGAAACTTGAAGAAGAAATTGGCCGACGATTACGATACTGTCCAATGCGAATTCTGAGCGCAGCTGCGTGTTGGGGCAAGGAAAACTGTGTTTGAAGTTTCGGCTTTCCGCAGCCGTACCAAATGTAACATTCGTTACATATTGCCACAGAAAGTGCCAGCGCTCGAGTGCTACGCACACTATATACTCTGTGCGTTGCAGCCGTCGCGAACCAAGCGAAACGCCGACAGCCCCGTTACGACAAGCGGAGCCAGCCGCAGTGCACGTGCCAGCCCTGCATGCGCACGAGCTCCGACCGAGGGGCCAGCGCGCGTGACGGAGGAAGAAAGCGAGGTTAGAGGCCAGTGGCTCGTGATATCGACAGCCTCCGCGTTAGCTCTCTTTCGTCCTCGTTCGCTCTATTGGTTACGCCGACGGCGACGGCGACGCCGCTCAACGCAGGAGCGGGCGCCTAAGAGCTGCGCTCTAAAAAGAATATGGTTAACACTATCCCACATCAGCAAGCGCTAACGAGTGATGGTGCAGTACGCAAGCAAATACGGTGGTTGTTTGCATGAAGTCACGTGATATTGGGAGACGCTTTGATAGACTGTACTGCCTTAGGGATGGACCTATATTATCGGGCGTCCCCGCATACCTCGGTACAGAAAGTGCTAGGGTGGCCTCTGGCCTAAAAGATATTGTCCTAAAATAAAATACACGTGAGAGAGAGAGGGACAGAAAGCGAGAGAGAGAGAGAGAGAGAGAGAGAGAGAGAGAGAGAGAAAAGAAATAAAGAAAAGAAGCAGTGAAACGTAACAGAGACGCCTTCAACGCGGTGATTTTTGCTCGATACGCTTAGCGCAACGGTTCATGGTCACGTGATGCACACAGCAGCAGCGTGTTTCCCTCTCAGATTATGCCAAAAGGGCGCCGACACGAACACGCGGCCGCTCTTCTTTTGCGCGAGGATGCACGAAGCAACCGACCGATTCTTAGCTTCCGGTCACGCACGCGCGTATACAGTAACACTGCTCGCAAAACACTCTCACGCTTTCCTCTCCGTGTGGGTACGGTGCACCAATACGAACGGAAACGCCAGGTCTGCGCTCAACGCAAGCCATGTTGTTGTTATTGTTGTGCTTGTTGCTTTTTTGTTGTTGCTTTCTCTTGCATGTGGCACCTGCTCCTGTGGAGGCAAGCGGTCGAGAATCACACCCTAAGAAAAAAAAATTACCTGTTGTTCCTTTTGGTGAGTCCTGACTTGCCACATATGAGAGGTCATCTCGCTATTTGGAGAGTCGTGGGAGGGGCGATTCTCGATAAGGGAGTTAACGTGTACATCTTTAAAGAGAGTTATACGTGTGGCAAGTCAGAATGCCACCCCCCCCACCAAAAAAAAAAAACAAAAAAATCATCATCTCCCACTAGAGGGAACCATGTGGGGATGCGAAGGAGTGCATGGGTCGTCTTAAAGTTCCGTTCATGACGGGCACCTTGCCCGATGATAACGCGTCCTTGCATGTGAAGCACACCATGAATTCAGTGTAGTTGTTGTTGCTGTTACTCGTCCCGAACTCTTGTTGGAGCACGCCACGCGAGTTCATCGCGCGTCCGCAGATACTTGTTACCCGACGCTATCACGTGATTGCTGAGAGAGTCTAAGGGGGAGAGGCCACAGCGTCTTACCCAGCCCCTTACAAAGGCCCGAACGCGCTAGCGCGTGCCAGCACACGTGGTTTTGTCTGCGTTACGCCAAGCTAGGACACATAGAGTTTCATACAATACCCTAGAGAGGAAACCGGCGCTGCGATCGTTCAGCCCCCATGGGAATGATAGGAAGTACAGGCTTCGGATTGGATAGCGTTGACTAGCGAACTGTCTACGGATCTTTTTCTAGTTTCAGTTTCGTTCTTCGTGAGGCGTGGGTAGTGGGGTGCGTTACAAAGCACTCAAACAGTACCTTTGTTGTTCAAAGAGGCTGAAGACCGCTAGATATCTTGATTTGCTGTTTCGCTGCAGCTTTACAGGCTGTATATGGCAGTTTTAGTAAAGCGTTGTGCACTCACCGCTGCGCACAGAGGTAGAGTCCCATGCCAGTGAAGGAAATTGCATAGAGTTCACGTCTTTTGATAAGCACGTCTTGCCAAAACTCGTTCAAATCGGCTGCAAAACGACGGCGAAGCTAAGTAGACGCACCTTCACGCTCCCCTGACTCGACTTCACAACAAAACGAGATGTGCGTTGGAGACAGACCACTTGGACAGACGCACCTGGCATATCGCAGCAGACGATACGTTGTTTCTCACTCAATACAATACTGTTATTTCCATAAATAGGTGATGCGTACTTTCGAGGGAAAAACAAGCGTGTTTGTTTTCAAGTGTTGTAAAAATATAATTCATTATTTGGTAATGCCAAATCTAGAACACAATTGCAGAGCAATGCATACCCTGGTGGTTGAATTTGTCCAGGTTTCAGTTCCATCTCACGGTCACGCAAACTTTTCGCAATAAGTTTTACGTACAAAAGAATGAAGCGAGTTTTAATTCGAAATAACTTCATATCACTTTGTTTTGCACTCGGCAAACAAGTAATGCGAATCTCAAGAACCTAATCCATCCGAAGCAAATCCGAAGCCTGTACTTCCCATCATTCCCGTGGTGGTGGAAGCGCCGCTCAAGGAGCTCGCGTAGACACTAGCGCGATTCCCCCCTAGGTATTATTGTAAGAAACTCTATGCTAGGACAGCATACGGCAGCCCGGGCCCCTAAAGTGCTCGGCACGTATCATCATCAAGGCGGTCGAAGAACAAGAGGAAGAAGACTTCTCCTTGGCGTGAGCGCGCGCTCAGTATGTTAAAGATGGCTATGGTAGGTTTTAGAAAGCGGACGGTCGCCAATGGAACTACGGACAAAGAGTAGCACTGACAATTGGACGAGTTGGTACAGATGCATGGCTTCAGAACGGCGCAACAAGGAAGACGAAAAGACGTGTTTGTGTGGGTGTATGTGTGTTCGTGTGATCTTTCGTCTTTTCGTCTTCCTTGTTGCGCCGTTCTGAAGCCATGTATACAGACAAAGCCCAGCGCAAAAGCGGCGTCGTGTCTAAAAGAAGCCGGGCGTAGCTTGCACCAAGGGTGCAAGGCTAAAGGGGCACATCGGAGCTGATCGGTTCCTTGCTGGTCCTGGCCATACAAGGTGACGCCAAGTTATACGAAGTGGTGTCAAGATCCAGTCGGGTCCAGCACAGTCGCCTCTCGCCGTTTCGGTTGTACTACGTCGTGGACTACTTTAAACGAGTCGAGTCCAGCAGTCTCGCTTGGCAGCTCGCCGGTAAGCGGTAACCGGTAAAGGTAATGCTTGTTTCGAAAGAAAATCATGCTTCAGTGGTCCACACAGCGTTAGCGCTTCAAGTCGCCCGCCTGAAAAGGCCTCCTGGCGAAGCGTTTGCCTTGCCCAACGTTGCCCGCATTTTCTGCCCGGCAGCCGACGCTGCGGTTCCTGCTCTGAAGGGTACATTACAAGCCTTGCCCAAGTTGTGGTTGATCTCGTAATCCTCTGCACGAAAGTGCAGCGAGCACGCACGCAGAGATCCTGATTGTTTAGCACAGTGTCGCAGAGGCACGACACTCAGCCACTTTGGCGTAGGGGTTTCCTTGAGGCACCCATTGGAAAGTCACGTGGGTTTCTTTACTGCAGCTGCTGCTGTTCAAGCGGCGCATCATTCAGACACCCGGCATCATAACACGGACGCGGCATTTTGTCGAACTTTCCGTTCGAGCGACTTTCATGGCAAAACACACGCAACAGTCCGCGGTAACGAAAGTACCACTGAGACGCGAGCGCAGAGCAGCCCGGCGAAAACGGAACTTTTAAACCACCCGCGCCGTTCTCATTGGTAACGCCAAGTTCTTTTTTTTTTCATGAATTAAACAGAAACGCAAACGCAGCATTTTATTACATCTTGTAATGTTAAGAATGTTATTTTTTATTATTATAAGTACTTTGAGTACTAGTGATTAATTGTTCTCGATACTCTTGACGTCATTGGGCGTATTCCAAAATGTTTCACTGGTGGCGCATATCGTGTCCTACATTTAACCTTAATTTCTCCATTACTAGAGTACTGCTGTTGCTAATACTGATGTTTTAGGCGTTCTCAAACATTCCCCTTTCACTCTGGCAAAAATTGTTATTGCGTTTAGTGTCTCTTTAACGCACCGGCCACTTTGGCCAATGTACATCTTTTCAAGTGACAGAGGCAAACAATACACAACTGCAGTTCTACACGTTCTGTATAAAGCCGCCTCCACGAGCCGGCTAGCTTTATACACAACGAGGGAGCGCATGCGCAGTTGGCCGTGACGTCTCGTCTGGCGCGACCGAGCGGTTGCGCGCGGTGTCCGGGCAGGCTAGAGTCACTGTATATGCTACCATAAGCGTGCGCAGGGTTCCCCTTCAGGGGGGGCGAAGGTTCGTCGCAGCGCCCCCCCCCTCCCTATTATGTCAATGTATGCGGTCTGCCTTTGCGCCCTCTCCTCTGCCCCCCCTACAATGTATAGGGCTGACTTTGCGCCCCCCCCTTCTCGCCCCCATTGCCCCCCCCCCCCCCCTGCGCACGCCTATGTATGCTACCTTTAGGTAGCAGAGTAGCGCATAGGTCCGGCTAGCAACCATAGCTATGCGGTGAAGTCGCGCTTCGTTTTTGCAGGCGACATGCCTGCCGTGTCGCCGATTAACCTGTATGGCGTGTCGAAGACCGGCGATAAACATTGGCTGTCGATGGCTAGTGTTAAGTTCGCTGCAGCGGAGTCGTCAAGAAATAAAAAAGATTGGCCCAAGCGGCAGCTTCTCCGCAATGCATGGTTGCTAGCGGCGTTGGAAGACAGATGCGCAACTCTGCTACCTAAAGGTAGCATATACAGTAACTCTAGGGCAGGCGGTCTTGTGGCGGAGCAGTGTATGGGCTAGCGAAGCAGGCGCACAGCTGCGCAACCGGTTGCTAGGCAACACACGAAGACGTCATCGCGGCGCGGAGTTCCGCGGCAAGAGGTGCGCGGAAATCCGATAGAAAGAGGTCTGAGGGCGGCGTGTTTGAGACCCCTGCTGTGTAGACTCCCGTTAGGAAGCTCGCGAAATGGACACTATATATTAACTCTAAACTCTAAATGCCCTTCGCACGGAAGTGGCCGGCCTGTTCGCTATTTATAGCCGACCCGACGTGGTACACAGCCTAGCAAGTAAGGTGCCTCGCTGCGAAGCTCTAAGCCGCTGGTTTGATTCCTTGTCGCCGCTGCGCATTTCGGCGGGGCGATCGAAATTCAAAGAATACCCTCGTGATTAGGTTTAGGGGCATGTTTAAGGAAACCCAAGTGGTTAGAATTAACCCTGAGTCCCGCACTATATACAGCGTGCTTCGTAATAAATGTTGTGGTCTTGGCACGTAGAACCACAACAATTAATAATAATAATAATAATAATAATAATAATAATAATAATAATAATAATAATAATAATAATAATAATAATATAATAATAATAATAATAATCTCTGCAGTTGGCCCCGTACGAAACGTTTTAAATGGGAAACGCAGACAATATCTGTGCCAAGGAAGCTGCCGTCAGGAGTGGCACGATAGAATTCAGTGGCGATGCTTATTCAAGAACATGTGCGTAAGGCCCGATAAAACGGGATTTTAAACTTTTCACACAGGCCAAACACTTTTAAGACCCATCTCTCTATATAAATTGTTTCCTTCACATACCTCATGCTCGTTCCGGTATGCATCGCGGGATTCTCACTGCAAATAAACGCGCCCAGGAGGCTTAATTGTTTCACGACGACCGACCAGGAAGCTCTAAGGCCATGCATAACAAAACGGCAGGGCAAATCGGCTGCTGTGGCTGCCTTATTTGTTTCGGACAATAGGTTCCCTCGTAATCTCGTAAAGAAACAATCGCCACCGCGCGCGCGTCGCCATTGTTCCCAGCGCTTCCGCGACGCATCAAACAACTACACACGCCACACAACGAGTGCGTGCAACCCCTTTGTTACCTTTTGTGCGCGCCAGGGGGCGTCGAAGGTGAGCGCGGTGTTGATGCGAGCGCTGCAGCGACTACTACCGAGCGCTGAATGATTACGCTGGGAAACAATGACGCCTTCTACGCCACGCTATGCGTTCCGCCCCCGAGAACCACTCGCTTCGGCAAAGAGCCGCGCGACACGCCCAAACACGTTAGATCTACGCTAAGCACGTTAAAGGGCGGATTCTTATGCGGTATTGGACAAATACCACATTATCATGCATGGCTATACGCAGCAGCGGAATACAGAGAACAAATATCGCAAGAACCGCGATATCCGAGATCGTTGGAGTAAACCGCTACAGACAAAATGAGAGAGAGAGAGAGGGGGGGTGATGTGGAATCGTCCAACTGCATTTGGCAACATGAGGGGAAAGAGGTGGATTTGTACGAGGGGGAGGTGGGATGTAACGGGTCGTTTGAGGGACAAAGGATTTGCACGATTACCTTACTTCTTTTTTTTTCTTTTTGGTCGCCACGTCATTGCTGGTCTTCAAGTGGCCGCGCCTCCCTGAACATTTCGCCGGCACTCGTGACGTGTTTCTATCGATGTCAGTACGGATGCTTATTGTATAGCAGCTAAGGGAAATGGGAGTCCCACATCAGCCATCCCACTGTAAAAAAAAGACCACTTTATTGAACAAGCACAACAGTTTTTTAACATGGAAGAGATAGATGCGCCCCCTGGGGGAGAAAGAATACAAATCAGTAACGAAACAGAATACAACACCTGTCTAATCGTGGAGTGAGTAAAGAGAAAGGGCGAGAGGTTAACCAGGAAACCGTTTGGTTTACTACCCTATATACGCTGGAGGAAAGAAGTAGGGTTGATTATAAAGACGAGAGAGAGAAGGAACTGCTCGGTGAATTCGCGGACGGCACCGCCGAGTCAAATGTGTTCACTGGACATATCAGTCATCCTAAGTACTGTATACAAGTCTGCGGAATCGGAGATAGTGGTAATGACAGCAACATTTTACTGTTGATTAGTTTAGTGCCTCATAGCAGACGTGTCTTTCTGCTTTTTCGACTATCATGCCAACAAACAACAACAAGAAAACCTTATTCTTGTACGAGCAATGTAAGCTACCCCATTTCACTTGCGAGTGTTCCCCATGGTTAATTAACTTATTTAAGAACCACTATACTAGTTAGGGTAACGAAATAGAGAAATGCGAGCGAACGAGCGAGCGAGCGAGGAGAGAGAGAGAGAGAGAGAGAGAGAGAGAGAAATTTATCAAAATAAGGCGTAACCGCAGGGTGACTGCAGAAAGATTTCATGGTGAACAGGGCGCATAAATTTATGTTTCTTATATAGATCTGGCTCCATTGTTGAGAAAAGTTCCTAATGTATGAATATAGGGTAAAAGCAACATTTCTAAACAGGCATTGTACACACAATGGTGTAATCAACTTTCACTTTCTATACAAATGCATGCTATGAGTTTGTTTAGTGAAGTAAACCCAACTGACGGGCAGCATGTTGCAACACTCGTACGCATAACGGAAGAGAAGATATGTTTATGTCTATCAGTATGGAAAAAAATGAAGGCAGGTTCTAACTAGTGGTGCAAAGCCTGAAGTAAATGCGAAGCTGGACAGCCTTCATTGTTTCTCTTTATTTTTCTCTTTCTTTCTTTTTCTGTCATCTCTCTGTTTATTTCTATATTTTTGTTTCTCTCTCAGCGTATTTGTCTCTTTTTCTCGCTCTTTCTTTTTTTTATTGTCTCTCTCTCTCTCCCTATTTCTCGCTTCCTCTTCTTTCTGGGCTATGCTTCTTTCATACCTTGGTTTTCTGTTTTTCTGTCTTCCTTATTTTTATGTCTTTCTCGTATTGACTCTTTTCGTTTCTTTTTATGCTAAGCTTTGCTCTCTGCCCTTCCTCCACCCTCACTTTCCTTTCCCACCTCCTAGCTATACTATACTATACAAGGATATGCGATGCTCTCCTAGCGTGCCTGGATAGCCGAGTGGTTACGACGCTCCGGGTTCAAATCTGCAGCCTCGCCAAGATACTTTTTCGCCAAAAATTTCTCTTTTTCTTTCTTTCTCTATATCTCTCGTTCTTTGTTTTCTTCTGTTTCTCTCTCTTCTTTTCCTCCTTGTACTCGTTCCTTTGCTCATCAGAGTTATTGCGTCCCACGCCGTGCAAATCGGCGCACGCATTGTGGGAGCTAAGCAGAAGGGGAAGAAGGACGAGAGAGCGCGTGTCGGTTCATGATGATGATGAATTACTGCTCGCACTACCCCGCGTATAGTGAACTAGAAGCCCGCGCAACGAAAAGCTTAAGCAGCTGCTGTTTAAAAAAAAAAAAGAGAAAGTGCAGTATTTCGAGTGTTGAAGCTTCAAGTCATGGAGAATCTGGAGAACTCGATGTAGTGTAGCACGGAACCAGCGCCGTGTATTAGACAATACACAAATGTTATGTGTCCACTTTGTCGTTCCAGTTGCCATATTACCATTATTTAAATCAAGGAGTGCAGGTGCCTACGAAACTCCGAAAGTATCCCATTTTTTTTTGTTGATGTAATAATAATTGTTGGGTTCACGTTCCAAAACCACGATATGATTATGAGAGTAGTCGAGGAAGTGGAGTGTGGTGGAGGGCTTCGAAATTTCGGGCACCTGGGGTTCCTTAACGAGCGGCTAACTTTAGGCTAACGGGCCTCTTGCGTTTCGCCTCCATCGAAATGCGGTCGCCGCGGCCGGGATACAATCCCGCGACCTTCGGGTCCGCAGTCAGCACCATAACCACTAAATCACCGCGGCGAGTAATTTTTAGTAAATGTAACCATATTTACGTTGCACTCAATGCTGTTAGAAAACCTATCGTGCCTCTCGTGTTGCGGTCACGGCATTCGTTTCCAGTACGACCGCGAAGACGAAGCAAATAGCATAGCGGGCAGTGCGCGATAGACAGAAAAAAAAAAGGTCCGTAAAGGGAGGCGAGCGATTACGCACCGTACGGCGCACACAGTGACGACCGCACATAACCGGTCTTTATGTACGTACACGACCCTTTCGAGACCGACCCAAAACGGTCGCATCTCGCTCAAACAAAAGGAAGAGGCAACGACCAAAATGCCGTGCCACTCTATTCTATAGCTGTCCAAGATCGTTAGAAAAAGGCCATCGCTGGCGCAAGACGAGGGGACACTTAAGCGAACTTTTTACGTATATCGTCGCGCTATGCACGCGTACCCCACAAGCGTAAGAATGGAGAACGGAGCGATTTTGGAGTTGATTCATGACGAGATAGTTGAGGTCCTAAAGGAAAACGGCACAGGTCAGGCGCAAAAGCGATGTCTCGTACGTTTCTCGGTCTTGTCTCGGTGTGGGGTGCTGGGTTTTGCTAGCTTGAAGGCCACCGCCTCTACTGCAGGAGCTCATGGAAACGCAGCAGGTCAAGTACGACGAAGAACA